>NW_026858677.1:0-276192 GCF_026571515.1 Ruditapes philippinarum | reverse complement strand
TTCGCACAATCAAATTCAATGGAAATTTAATTTTAAAAACTACTTTCTTTCCCAAAAATTTAATTTATATAAAAATTTTGAAAATACGAATGGAAAAAAAAACTTAAAAGATGTATAAATATTGAAATACCAACAATGCACTTTTGATTCCATGAATAAATGAATAAAAATTTAAGTGGCACACCTCTAGATATGTTTACATAAAAATATTTCCAACGACTACAACAACATATTGAAATTATGAATATCTAGGCTGGTAAGTATACAATGTAAAAGGTTAACACTTGATTTATAAAATTGTTAAAGATTTTGTACTTAACTACAATAACAAAAGATCCTTTAATAAATATGTTATTCTATCATTTAAAACCATTTCCTTATACATGTATTTAAAACTCACCAACCTTAAAGATAGACAACAGACAAAAAACATACAACTTGTGTAAAATGTTGTATTTTGAAAAAAACAAAACAAAAAAAAAAAAACAACAACAACAACTCAATTAAGCTCGAGTGCGTCCTTAAAGGTACATTATGCCCAAGAAATCTTTTTTTTTTTTAATTCTTTACAAATGTAAATTTGAGTTTACTAACGTTAAAATAATGTTTAAGACCTCGCTAGATGCGAATTACCCAGATAATTGAAGAAAAATAGCCGCTAGAGTAGGATTATTGTGTCAGAAATGAAGTAAAATGTATCCAGGGTCGTATTATGGCTTTAATAAAAAAAAAAAAAAAAAAAAAAAAAACCAATAACTGTACTAATTGCCAAAAGGCAACAGAAAAAAAGATGATTAAAGTTATTGGCCAACGAGTTGCTTTTTTGAAACAATAGAAGTACTCCAAAATAAAAAATACGTAATACTATGATAAATAAAACTAAAAACAATTCTGAGGCATAACAGACCCTTAAATAATACAAAAAAGACTTTAAAAACCATTAACAAACAAAAGACACTAAAAAACATTTAGTAAAAAGAAGAAGAAGTATTGCAATTAAAAGAAAAATTTTAATATCAAGAATACATGTGTCGTAATTATTTCGTTGTGTATTTATGTCTCATCGATGTTAACACATATTCTTTTGTTAAAATCTAAATCATGTAAAATTATAAGTATTTGTTATTCTATATAAAATCACACGAAAATGGCTTGTTACAGCCCGCCATTCAACATATTTTATTTCTACATTTAATTATATCACAGCAGGTTTTTGCGAGATATCATATCATATTGATATCCTGGTTGGCAAGGATAAATACGCTTGACATGTTTAAAAATAATATAACTATTATAAGCATAAACTAACAGTGTTATACTAATGCTGTCATTTATAGAACATTCAATGCTTACATGTATATCTGTTTCAATAACATTTCGACAAAATAGACATATGTCCTTTCATGCTCCGGGAATTGTTTATGGTGTCACTCCGAAGCCGTTGTGGTCTAGAATATAGTTCTCAAAAATTTTAAAATGTTCAAATTTAAGTCATCCCTAGTTTGTTTCGTCATACGTAAAGTGTATTTACTGCATCTTTTTAGTTTTTGTGTGTTACAGTTGTGTATATGATAATTTTAGAAATAGCTTTTTTTGTATAATCTCCAGGACCTCATTTCTGATCGGGAGGATGAAAGATGCACTTGGTAACCGCCAGCTGAGTTTTTTTCAAGTTGACAAAAAGAAAACAAAAAACAATGTCACAATAGAATGAAGATATTTCATATAACCTCGGTTGACTTGTATAGTGTTTATGTTTAAAGTTGAAGACAGCTTATAATCTATAAAGCAAAATAGAATCAAATGTGAGTAAATGTAGAACATAGAGTGCGGAATTGACTAGGCCTTACTATTCTTATATCTACAAGTTTCAAGACAGATAGGTTGTGACTCCACAACGGAATTTAGCCACCGGGCAATATGAACATCAATACAAGTTTTAGTTAATCATCAAACATACTTTTGCGTCAAATAACACGTGAAAAATAGGATAGTCCTAACAGCAGCAAAGTTTTCTCAACAATAGAACACAAGCTTTTATTTCACAATTTCTCCCTCTTTTGAATATTTTCTTACTCATTCGATTTTCTCCAAGACAAAATGTACTTTGCGAGTGGTAACCAACTGCTTTCCATTGTTCAACAATAATTCATTCTTATTTTGTTGTATTTCTTCACACTTTTTAATGAATTAAAAAAAAAATTTAGTCCTTTTATAAAAAATAAATAAAATAATAATAAGGAGAGAATTTATCAGCTTGTCTTCTGCTATTCTTACAAAATCCAAGATCTGAGCAGTTCATTCATTCAAAATTGTCTGATTATTTGAGTCAAACCACATTTGACTTAATTTGGGATCAGCTTAAAACACAACATGTTGAAGAAATTGATCCAGATGATTTCCTAAATAAAAACAGTCTGGAAATAACTGATTTTGATGATGAAATGGAACCAACACCACCACCTAGCCTTGTTGAAACAGTCTTTCTGAGAGTACTCCTTTGTCGTCCATTTCTTATCGGGAGGATGAAAGATGCACTTGGTAACCGCCAGCTAAGTTGACAATTAAAACAGTGTCACAATAGAATGAAGATATTTCATATAACCTCGGTTGACTTGTATATTGTTTATGTTTAAAGTTGAAGACAGCTTATAATCTATCAAGCAAAATAGAATCAAATGTGAGTTAATGTAGAACATAGAGTGCGGAATTGACTAGGCTTTACTGTTCTTATATCTACAAGTTTCAAGACGGATAGGTGTGACTCCACAACGGAATTTTGCCATCGGGCAATACGAACATCAATACAAGTTTTAGTTAATCATGAAACATACTTTTGCGTCAAATAACACGTGAAAAATATGATAGTCCTAACAGCAGCAAAGTTTTCTCAACAATAGAACACAAGCTTTTATTTCACAATTTCTCCCTCTTTTGAATATTTTCTTACTCATTCGATTTTCTCCAAGACAAAATGTACTTTGCGAGTGGTAACCAACTGCTTTCCATTGTTCAACAATAATTCATTCTTATTTTGTTGTATTTCTTCACACTTTTTAATGAATTAAAAAAAAAATTTAGTCCTTTTATAAAAAATAAATAAAATAATAATAAGGAGAGAATTTATCAGCTTGTCTTCTGCTATTCTTACAAAATCCAAGATCTGAGCAGTTCATTCATTCAAAATTGTCTGATTATTTGAGTCAAACCACATTTGACTTAATTTGGGATCAGCTTAAAACACAACATGTTGAAGAAATTGATCCAGATGATTTCCTAAATAAAAACAGTCTGGAAATAACTGATTTTGATGATGAAATGGAACCAACACCACCACCTAGCCTTGTTGAAACCAGTCTTTCTGAGAGTACTCCTTTGTCGTCCATTTCTTATCGGGAGGATGAAAGATGCACTTGGTAACCGCCAGCTAAGTTGACAATTAAAACAGTGTCACAATAGAATGAAGATATTTCATATAACCTCGGTTGACTTGTATATTGTTTATGTTTAAAGTTGAAGACAGCTTATAATCTATCAAGCAAAATAGAATCAAATGTGAGTTAATGTAGAACATAGAGTGCGGAATTGACTAGGCTTTACTGTTCTTATATCTACAAGTTTCAAGACGGATAGGTGTGACTCCACAACGGAATTTTGCCATCGGGCAATACGAACATCAATACAAGTTTTAGTTAATCATGAAACATACTTTTGCGTCAAATAACACGTGAAAAATATGATAGTCCTAACAGCAGCAAAGTTTTCTCAACAATAGAACACAAGCTTTTATTTCACAATTTCTCCCTCTTTTGAATATTTTCTTACTCATTCGATTTTCTCCAAGACAAAATGTACTTTGCGAGTGGTAACCAACTGCTTTCCATTGTTCAACAATAATTTGATCCAAACCGTTGAGTTGAGCATTAAATTTTAGTGTACACCTACCATTGCCTACAAAGTACATCATAGCACTGTTGTGAATACTGTTACGACAACCATGAAATCTTTGTACTCCCTATTGTACCTTCATATATGATAACAGGTACAACACATGTATCGTAGTGTTTTGTATTAAAGTTTAAAGACTCTGGCTATATTGAAGTATGCATTAGATTTGTAAAAAATCTGAAAATGCATGTTAGTATGTTTATAAATATAACCCGTGCACGAAAACCTATGATGTATTTACTTTTTTTGACCTGTTTCACCTGTATACATTACGTTGTTTAAACTCGCATTTGGTAAACCTTTTTATCATCATTCAATTTTTTTCAACTGTTTATCAATTTGATTGAACTGTTTATCAATTTTATCGAACTGGGTGTCAAACTTTTTAACAATAGTGTCTAGTTTGCTACTTATTTTGTCTTCCATATTGTCATTGGTAATGAATTGCTTGAATTGCTGGACTCTCAGCTCATCAAGAACAGCAGTTATAGGTGTCACTACGCATGACTTATCATCCATCACAGCAACAACCATACCAATGCATCTAAGATCTGGTTTCCCTCCAGTGTTGTCTTTCATAAACACGAGTGCCCCCGAGTCTCCCTGTTTGGCAAAGTCAATGTCGACATTACACGATCTGACATGAAACTGTCTATAAAGAGTTGTTGTTAGTACCTTTCCATCATCAAGTTTCATGGTACTATGGACTTGCGTTTCTCTCATGATTAAGTTATCAAACAGGATTACTCCGTGTGTAGTCCCAGTTACACAACCAAACTTTTCGACAGACAAGTGGCCAGACGGAATACCAGACTTCCTCCATACTAGACCCGTTTTAAACGCTGGAATATAAATTATTAGTGAATTAATAGTTTATTATAGCCAAACTAGATTCGTTTATGGGTATTTAAATGATGTATTATTGAAAGTAAAATCATGATTCTATCGAAATGCTTTACCAAAAGCACTGGTCGCATTGATTTGACCTTAAATTTGTTTTATTTGGTTTTTCATTCTCTACAATATTCATATATTTACAATAACAAAAACAAAACAAAATCTTAAATGTACCGTATACACATTTCCAAGTAATAACGAATAATGACATTCGCAGTTAACCGTTCTTTATAGATGTATAATTTTGACAACACATGTCATAAATCATAACCGACCATACGTTTTGTTATAAACAATTATCATAAAAGTAAAGAGATGTGAACATAAATGTGGAACACTCTAAAGCATAGAATCTACTTTGAGTATATATGTTCGAACAAAAACGGATTGCATTCTAAGATGGTTTCTTTCTATTTTATATAGAAGCGAACATAAATGGGTTGCATAATTTTATTAGTCTTTTAAAATAGCAAGCACCATATAAATTTTCTATTAGCTTGAACATATTAGACAGTTAATTTCTGTATTATTTATATCATTAGTATTAAACAAATTTTCTTTCCAAAAGGGATATGTAAAAGACATACATAATGCTTAAAGAAAAAAAAGAAAGAAAATTGACGCTTCTGCAGTTTGAACTCGTGGCCCTAACTTTGCACTTAACAGTAATTCTAGCCCATTTGAATACTCTTCATAGCGGAGGGTATACATAAGAATGGTTATACCATCAATCGCAAAAAGATCTTGATCGAAAATATATCTCAAATTTATGGTTTTAATCAATACAAAAATGCAAGCAAAATATATTGTGATTTATCCAAATATTTCCAAATCTAAAGTTTCTTAACTTACAGAACTAATGATTTGCTCCGATTTTTCTAAACTGTGGCATTAAAGTTTATTCCATCATTTTCTTGCTGTTTGGAGGGGGGATAAGAAAATATGATAAACGAGATCAACAAGGATAGTCCGTGTTCAATGAACGCAGCCCCGACACGGCCCAGTAATAAGGATCAGCGGCAGGAGCCCAGGAGGGCTCCAAACAAAAACAGGACAGTGCACAAGGCAGAGCACGGGGTGGATAATCACTTTAATAATACATAAAAGGAAATAATAGTTACCGACAAGGAATTTAAAGATAAGTAAAAGGGCACATGAGAAAAAAGACTTGAGGTTTCGGGGAAGGGGGGGGGGGGGTCACAATTTAAAAAACTATGGGCAAAAGGGAAGATACTTACCGTAGACGTGGAAACAACAAGCAGGGACATATAAGTGATACTATAATAGAATGAAACAAAGAAGACATACATCTGAAGAACACAGAGGGGCACCGCCTTGGAAAGGTAGGCGGCAGCTGGGTGCTGCAGGGAGTTTCAACCGGTTAGTGGTGCACCAAACCTCACTCTAAGCCCCACCTTCCTTTAAAATGTGACAATGTAAATAAAATGAATGCCCGCCGACATTATGTTCGTTCTACCATTGTTGAGCTGAATTAACAATATATTTAATAAGACTGACCGTCAAAATTGTTCATTTTATACTGAAAAATGTTAACAAATACAGATAAAATACAAAGATAAAATACAAATCTTCTTTTGATATAAAAAGGTGTCTGTCCCTCTCTTTTATAAACTAACCATTAATAGTAAATTTCGAGGGATATTTACAAAAATTTCCCTGGGCCGCGTGAGTTTTATTTATCGTTCATACAAAGTTATTATAAAATGAAAGTAATTGTGAAAAAATGTAAACGTATTTTATTTTGACTTTCATCCGTTCACCCTTTTTTACGCTTGGATGGGTATAATGTCACTTTAACTTCGCAATATTTTATTTTTATATTCTTTTTTAAATTATGACATACGCTGTTTTTCTATCAGTTAGAAGTCTTGAAACCATTGAAAAATTTCTATTTTAGCGAAACAGCGTTCAAGAAGCATAAATATTTTAATAACTTTCGTAACAGAAGATCGAAATAATTTATTCAATTATGAGTATATTCAGTGCTACAACTAGATTTAATCTAAGTTTAGAACATAGAAATGTTCATTTAAAATGAACGAAATATCATTGATTTCTGCAAGAATATGAATTGTAATTATATCATAATAAAAGATGAAGAACCTGAAAATATTGAATAGTAGTAAATAACAAAATATGTGTTCGAGTACATATCTGATAACTTAATGATATCATTATTTTAATTAGATGTCACATTTGATTCATAATATTTCATTTTGCAATCGCTTGCAAAATAACATACGAATCACAGTTTAAAAACCTACAACTGAAGACCGTACTTACTTCGTATTGGTGCAATACAATTTGGGTTGTCCTTTTCTTCTTCTGAGGTTCTGTTCTCATAACATACAGACGTCGTTGATGGCTATAAACGTACACATGTACACATAAAAGCTTAATTTTGTGAAAGGAAAAAAGCCTGTAAATATACGATCAATAACACATAATCATACTTTCTATTATGTGTAATCTTGTAAGTACATCGGCACCTTCTACTAATTAACTGTTTATGGGTGCAAGTTATGTTAAATTTAAATGTTTTCATTGAATTTGTCTTTAAAAATGACTCCCCTCGAGGAACAGTAGTTGCATTTTGTTAAATAAAAGACGAAAAAATAAGTATTGACAAACTTTTTTTTATTTTTAGAGTTGATTCGCCTATGTTTTGATTTTTCCGTTTTTCATACTTCCGCTTTTTTATCTGTTCTTCTGTTGTAGCTGAAGGTAAAATCGAAAATATTGAATTGAAATTGAAAACGTAAGATAATTCGGAGAAGAAAGTTGAGGTTATGAACAAACGCCGCCGATTGATAAAACTAAGGATGCGCATCAGAAAGCCTGGATATCTTGCCATACTCTGTTTATTGACGGAACACATGAAAAGGTTGACTAGGACAAAACAAAACAAAACAAAAAAAAAACAAAAAAAAACGGAACTGTGGAGGTATTGTTGTGTATATTCGCAATTCTTTTAAACCTGGTGTTAAGATAGTAGAAATCCATAATGATACAATACTTTGATTAAAGCTAGATAAACTGTTTTTTGTATTTCATTGATGTTGTTTTTATTAGCGGCGTTTATGTATAGTCGGCTGGGTCACCTATATGTTATATTATGTGAAGATCTTTTTGATACGGAGTTATCCTGTTTGATAACTTAATCATAAGAGAAACCCCAGTCCATTGTACCATGTACTTTTACAACCTATCTTCAAATCAGTTTGAAACTAATCATCATTTTGTCCACATAAACGAACTCCACAATGTCTTACGTCGACAGGAATACCATCTAATTCTGTAGGAAATGGTTCCTCGTCCAGTGGAATAATGCCTTTCACCAAAACAGTTAAAACGATTCAGGGGCTTTTCTCTATTATACGTTTCTCTGTTTCGAAATGTTTAGATACTACTGATGATGCGGAGATTGCAGAAATGAATTTGTGGTCGCTCATTAGTTTCCTAGAGTGATTGAAAATGATTTTCTCAATTTTTCGTGAGTCTTTATCTGTCAATTGTATTTTTTTCTTTTTTCTCGAAAAGAAATACAGCACGGCTTTCGTCCGAATAATTGTTCATTATTTCTATTTTGATTGGTTTAGGATTTCAGTTTCAGCAAAAACAAGAAATATAACTTGTTCGTCATTTTTCTTTTCTGTAAGCTGCTTCGACATGCGCTATGTGTTCCGATTTACTCTTTATAACTTAAGAATATGCATTGTATTTATATCATAATTAAAAATGAAGAACCTGAAAATATTGAATAGTAGTAAATAACAAAATATGTGTATGAGTACATATCTGATAACTTGATTATATCATTATTTTAATTAGATGTCACATTTGATTCATAATATTTCATTTTGCAATCGCTTGCAAAATAACATACGAATCACAGTTTAAAAACCTACAACTTAAGACCATACTTACTACGTATTGGTGCAATACAATTTGGGTTGTCCTTTTCTTCTTCTGAGGTTTTGTTCTCATAACATACAGACGTCGTTGATGGCTATAAACATATTACACATTTACATATAAAAGCTTAATTTTATGAAAGGAAAAAAGCCTGTAAATATTCGATCAATAACACATAATCATACTTTCCATTATGTGTAATCTTGTAAGTACATCGGCACCTTCTACTAATTAACTGTTTATGGGTACAAGTTATGTTAAATTTAAATGTTTTCATTGAATTTGTCTTTAAAAATGACTCCCCTCGAGGAACAATAGTTGCATTTTGTTAAATAAAAGACGAAAAAATAAGTATTGACAAACTTTTTTTATCTCTAGAGTTGATTCGCCTATGTTTTGATTTTTCCGTTTTTCATACTTTCGCTTTTTTATCTGTTCTTCTGTTGTAGCTGAAGGTAAAATCGAAAATATTGAATTGAAATTGAAAACGTAAGATAATTTGGAGAAGAAAGTTGAGGTTATTAACAAACGCCGTCGATTGATAAATCTAAGGATGCGCATCAGAAAGCCTGGATATCTTGCCATACTCTGTTTATTGACGGAACACATGAAAAGGTTGACTAGGATTAAGTGGAGGATGGCCAAACAAATATGGAAATTTGTGTATGGAACTGCAATAGACTTACCAAACATAAACTAAATGATATTATCATTTTTACAGAATCTTCGACCGATGAAAATTCAAAGTTAGATATTGATAAATTTACGTGTTACAATTATTTTTGTAATTTCAGACACACACACAAAAAAAAACAAAAACAAAAAACGAAACTGTGGAGGTATTGTTGTGTATATTCGAAATATTAATAAATCTGGTGTTAAGATAGTAGAAAACCATTATGATACAATACTTTGGTTAAAGCTAGATAAACTGTTTTTTTTTATTTCATTGATGTTGTTTATATTAGCAGCGTTTATGTATGGTCGGCTGAGTCACCTATATGATGTAATATTATTTGAAGATCTATTAATTTTGATAGTTGAACAAGATTTTTTTTTATTAAAACAAAAATAAGTACAGTGTTGCTTGCAGGTGATTGTAACTGTAGAGTTGGAAACAAAAATGATTGTTTTTATGTGATCTGGATATTCAAGAAATTGATTGCGAAAATTATGACCCCGATAAAGCAATAGTACGGGCCTCATTCGATACTGTATGTAACAAAAGGAGTATTAAGTTGCTCGATTTTGTGTTAGTCAGCGTGTATGCGATTAGGAGATATACAATGTGTCGAGAGTTATAATGCAATCAGGTAGACTAGACAAAATAAATCAAGGCACTTGTATACTCTACAAACACTCTGGATATTCTGGGCGGTGCAACAGGGATATATTTATAAGCTAGTACATAGCTGATTCGAGAGGTCACCAGACACTGTTCATAAAATTGTAACGTTAAAGATAGTCTCCGAATTTTCCTATTACCGATTTGTTCACCTCGATTTTTATTTTTCGTTCAAGTAAAGGATAATTTTGAAGCGAGGCATGCGCATAACAATCTCTGTACATTGGTTCTAATGATTTAAGGCTTTAATTGAGATTCATGAACATAAATTTGATATGCAAAATTGGATGTAGCCAGTAATCATTCTCAACACTGTTGAGAGCTGCTCTCCAACTAGCTAGTTGCTGTTATTACTGTAACATAAAATAATAGTTATCGAAAAGAATCGCCCAATTATATCTAAACCATTCATGAAATATAATTATGTCAATAATACTTACAATAGTCTCCTTCTAGTTCCTACAAAGCCCGAATTTTCATTAAGATTGTATTCACTTTATTGATATACGGAAGTCGAGTAAATTTACAACACATATTCCAATTCAATAATATTAAAATACGCATTTGTATTCTGACACAGCGACCATATTTCCCTCCATCCTCACAGGTGGCAGTATCGGTGTTTGTACACACCACCCCTATCTGCCACTGGACCCCTACTACAACCCTGAAAAATATAATTCAACACTCTGAGGCTTACTATAAGGTACCAAGTACAAAACAACCGATAAAAAAATCCACTATCAAAATTATAGTTATAGAAAGGTGAAAAACCTACTATATGTTCATTTGCCAAACAATGTGGAACACGGGAAATCGTCGTTTTGGAGACTGAGGCGCATTCCGGCGGGATTTCGCTGCATCATTCATTAACATCAATAAAGAACTAGAATTCCACAGCTTATCTAATTCAAGTCTTGACTGTCCCAGAATAAAGAACTTATGTTTTTCAAAATTTAAATCTTGGATTTTTATTTATCAGGTATGTTGAGTTACTTATTTTTCTATATCTACTGTTTTCCATTCAATGTTTCACTGTAAGAAATATGTTCTATTTTATCTTATTAAAAGCAGTTTCTCTCAAGTATGTTTTAATTTTATATTTTGCACATTTTTCAATACTTTGCATATTAAATAATCATTGTTTTTTTATATTATTGTATGTTAAATAACTGAGATCTTGGAAATAATCTTATTGTAGAAGTAAATTAAATTGTCATAAGTATAAAGTTTAGTTTTTGCTTTATACGAAATGTTAAATCTAAGTTCTTTACTAAATATATATTAATTTGTAAATAAAATACTATTATTGTTCCATAAGTAATATTTTTCACATAATTTATATTGATATACTTGATTTTATTCAATCATCAGTTTCAATTTAAAGCTATGATAGGTTCATTTACTAAGTATCGGTTGATTAGGATTTTTATCATCGACCAAGATCTCGGTATCTTCTTGCATGCAAAATGAGTTATTGTTAAATTCCCTATATCATGTATTTGTTAATTCAAATATTACAATTACTGAATAATTGTTATAATCATTTATTATGCATTGTATATAATATATTCCATCATGACTGTCACAGAATAAAGAACTTATGTTTTTCAAAATTTAAATCTTGGATTTTTATTTATAAGTCCTCTAGCATAAATCTCCAAAAAGGAGCGCGCATTGGAACTCGTATAACAAGAGTATTAGAGTTATATCCCGGACAAAGTTCAAAGTGTACAAATGAACAAAAGGCTATAACTCCAAAATTAGTCAAGGCAGGGTTAAGATACTTTTGCATGCACTTTTATTTAATATAATATATTGAACTACAAATTTTCGTGTAGGTACCTCTTATGGTTTTCGAGACATGACCGAACAGAGTTAAAAGTTAAACAAGGGTTTTCAGGTTATGCTCCGGACAAGATATTTCTAAAAGGGGAACTAAAACGGAGCAAAATAGAGTTATGGTTCTTTAGCACTGCAGTCCGCCCTAAATGCCCTCTACCACTGTGTGCAGTTTAAACAAATCATGTCCAAGGGTTTTAAGGTTATGCTCCGGACATGATTTTTCTAAAAGGGAAGATAATAAAAATAGGGAAACTAGAGTGATAGTTCTTTGGCACTGCACTCTGCATTAATGCCCTCTACCACTGTGTGCAGTTGAAACAACTTATGTCCGAGGGTTTTCAAGTTATGCTCCGGAAAAGAGGGACAGATGGACAAGGCGGCGACTATAGGCTCTCCCTTTGGAAAATGCTATATAAAAATGATATATTACACCCTTTTTTCTTCTATAATAAGTCAGACGATCGTATTGTAACATGGCCAGAGATTGGCCAGCGATTGACTGAAAGAAATGCACGGGAAACTGTAACATTAAATAGGATAGCGAGTGATTGTAAAAAAGTGTATTTAAGTATGAAAACAAATATAAAAACAAACACTACTTTATTAGGATGCTTTGTTACTTGGAATGTTTGAAAAAAATATATGTCAAGGGTTGTGATCAACAGAACATTTCAATACAAAGGGGGTGATTTTGGAATAAGTGGATAATCCTGTTTGAAAAAAAAACTCTACCTTTATCGAGATTTTTATATCTTTCGTAGAAGTCATACAATCGGAATTATCTTTTCATGAAATTGAATTTCTGGTGGCTATAAATCTTATCTTATCTTTTTATAACTTTGTGATCTGTAACTGGTTGCACGTTATTTATCTTTTTTCCGGTTTAGAAAGTTAAGAATTATCAGCATTTAGACCAGATTCTTCTTCGGACTTGAATGAAAGGCCTTCCATATCGGCATTATTTGCTCTAATTCCGATTTCCTGCTCAGGGTGTTACTTAACACATTTGTGTTTAATCAATCATAATATCTTGGAAAATATTTTGACGTTGTCCCTTTGCTTACAGAAACAAGACACGTGCTTGCCCTTAACTTGCCCAATGTAGCTATTTTCTAAATTTTATTGTAAGGTTGTTTCTTAGTTTTATAAAAAAAAACCGTACCATCTCACTATCGTCATAAATTGTCAAAATAATTCTCTAATTTCTACAGCAATATTGATTTTGCTATAAAACAGTCTATTTTTTTTTTAGATTAATACAACCGTTAAAAATTATAAATTTGTGATGACCTTAGCACAAACTTATGTACACAGAAGCGAAACATCTTATTTCTATTTGAACGGCAACTTTGAGAACAACTTAAAATTCAAACAAAATTTCATTTATACTAATCATATCAATTTTGAAAGGAAGAATTTCCTTTTTTATAGGATACCAATGAAATCTGTTTAAGAGATTTATTGATGAAACCATACATAAATAAAAAAAATGGTCAATGACAGAAAAGGCCAGGTTGCATTTGAAGACCAAATATCATGAGGCTGTAATGTTATGAAAAAAATTTACCATTGACCATTAATGTTGAAAATTTAATTAAGTGGGTAAACAGGAAGTGGATAAGCTACACACCTGAAATTGAATCCCACCGTATGGGACCATGTCTCAATGCTGTATGCCAAATATCAAGAGGTTGTGATATGTAGTTGCTGAGAAAACTGTTACGAACATATCCTACCATTCGCTTCCGCATATAGACTTTCTACAGGTGAGGTGCGAAAAGCACCTAAAGCTAAACTTAAACCCTGTTGATGTACTGTATCTAGCATTTGAATATATGATTTTCTTGCAGACCCATATACTACAGAACCATAATCTAATTTTGATTGGATAACACTTCTGTATAATTTCAGTAATGTGGAAGAATTTGATCCCAAATTTGTACTTGATATAACCTTTAGTGAATTTAAAGCTTTAAGGCATTTAGTTTTCAAATGTTTAATATGTGGTATAACAGAAAGTTTTTATGCCCCTGGGCATATAGTAATTGAACCGTCCGTCCGCCTGTCCGGGCGCACGAATGGACACTTGTTGGGTACCTTGAACACACGAATGGACACTTGTTGGGTAATTCTATTCATTCCGTCAGTATTGTTGGGTACTTTTGTTGTCTTATTGGGTACTTTTAAACAAAAGAAGTACCCAATAAATGCCCATTCGTAGGAACGTCCGTCCGTCTGTCCGTACGAGGTTAACCTAGAACGGCAAGTTGGATTTTTCTTAAGTTCTACCTGTACCTTAAATGTACACGAGGTCATCGGGGTCGCATGATTATTTTACAAAGCTTTCATGATGTACAAGATGTACAAGATATAACAGTTTAGTTGAGATGCATGATGCAAAAAAAAACAAACAAGAGGGCCATGATGGCCTTGATGTCGATCAACTGTATATAGGCCCCCGAAGCGGGGCCAGTTTAAACCCCGGGGCTTTTATTTGAACAAACTTTGAACATCCATTAGAAGATGTTTCATGATGTATTTACTACACACATATAATGAAAAACGATGACTCCCCCCGGCAGGGTCAATTTTAACCCAAGGGCTTTAATTTGAACAAACTTGGTAGACACCCATAAGAAGATGATTCATGCTAAAGATCTAAGCTCTAGCTCATTGGGTTTTTTAAAAGAAGAATTTTTAAATTTTTACTATACACATATAATTAAAAACAATGACACCCCTGGGGCGGGCCAGTTTTGACCCTAGGGCTTTTACTTGAACAAACTTTGTAGACACTTACTAGAAGAATACAAGATGTTTCATGCTGAATATCTAAACTCTAGATATTTTGTTGTTTTTTTTTTCAAAGAAGATTTTTAAGCTTTTACCATACACATTTAAGAAAAATCAATGACCCCCCGGGTCGGGGCCAATTTTGACCCAGGGCTTTTTATTTGAACAAACTTTGTAGACACTTTACTATATGCATATAAGGAAAATCAATGACCCCCTTTGGAGGGACCAATTTTGACCCCAGGGCTTTTTTTTAACAAACTTGGTAGACACTCATTAGAAGATGTTTCATGCTAAATATCTTAGCTCTAGCTCTTAAGGTTCTTTAAAAGAAGAATGTTTAAGTTTTTACTATATGCATATAGGGAAAATCAATGACCTCCTTGGGCGGGGCCAATTTTGACCCCAGGGCTTGTATTTGAACAAACTTGGTAGACACTCACTGGAAGATGTTTCATTCCATAAATCTAATCTCTAGCTCTTTGGGTTTTTTATAAGAAGATATTTAAAATTTTTTCTTTCGGTAACCATGGCAACCAAAGTTCCGCATGGAATCAAATTCTTTAAACAATTTTAAAGTTGACCACCAAAGGATTATTCCTGTGAAGTTTGGATGAAATTGGTTTAGTGGTTTATGAGGAGATGCCATTTAAAGTAAAAGGTTCCAGAAGGACGACGGACGGACGCCAGACGGACGCCAGACGAAAAGCGATCACAAAAGCTCACCCTGTCACTTTGTGACAGGTGAGGTAAAAACATGAATGATAAGAAACAAAAACACCGACTCAAATAGAGTAAAATTGCACTTGCCATGTTACTTTAAAGCGGAATAGAATCCCTATGAATTTCGAAATATATCTTTATAAACGTTACAACAAATTACGAAAAGAGAGAGAGAGAGTGAGAGACAGAGACAGAGACAGGGGGACAGAGGAGGGAGAGAGAGAGAGACAGAGGGGGAGAGAGAGATGGGGAGCGAGAGAGAGGGGAGGGGGAGAGAGAGAGAGAGAGAGAGAGAGAGAGAGAGAGAGAGAGAGAGAGAGAGAGAGAGAGATGTACTGAAAAATCATATACTAATATTTTTGGCAGTTTTTAATGTGGTTTTGGTAGAATACTATGAATTTTGAATTGATAACTCATTCGTAAACGGTTGAAAAGGCTAATAAATAATAATATTAATAAATATTTTATTTCATGAAGGTAACATATTAAGAAATACATATCTTATTAACAATATGGCCTTCAATTAAAGAAGATAAAGAAATTCACAAATATGTACACACATATCAAATAGAGAAAACAGATTTCCCAAGGAACGCCCAACACGGCAAAATTGTAAAATGTTGCAGGCTCGGTTTGATTGAGCCTATTCATGGAAAAAACATAGACAAAAACCATTCAAATCGACAGACACATGCACACATCAGATTCATTTAGATTGTTTATCAAGTAAACATTTTTTCATATTTCTTTTAAAAGCATATAGAGACGAAGACACGGTAAATTATTCCATACTTGCATAGCATTATTTCTAAAAGTTCTTTTAACATATTTTATAATAGATCTTACATGTTTTATGTTTCTTTTTGTAGTTGATTTTAGTGTATATGTCTCATTTTCGAGAACACTAGGACATCTGAAATGTAGGAAGGATTCAATCCTTGAATAGATTTAAAAACTAATAATGCTGTATGATACGTGCAGTTATTTTCAAAAGTTAACCAGTTTACTTTAAGGAAAATATGTAAAGATGGCGTTTTCACTGGTTTACAAGAAGAAGAAGAAGAATGATTTTATTTTCAACTTGTACACAACATATGGTACATCGTTGTACAATATACATTTACAAATACATGGCATATGGTCACTATGATTGACAATGTTAACATTCTGTATCAGCAATCAATAATGTTTAAGTAAAACTTATATCTATTAAAGAATTAATAAGTATGTGTATGTTCTTAAGATATTACCTTAGAAAATATGTACTTAAGTATTCATCTAAGGAACAGAAAAATCGAATTTGAAAATAAACTTAAGTAAAGTGAACAAATAAATTCGATCTATTGAACAATCATACATAAGAATAAAATGAACACCTGTTCTAGAAGTAATTTTTTTTTAAACTGATTACCTCAAATATAATTTTTTGGCGTAAAGAAAAACAATTTTATAAAAAGGACTATTGGAGAACGAACGGAAGATATAGTCGTTGATAATATAGACATGTCTTCAGGATCTGTTTCAATCAAAAGTTATACATGTAGACATTAGTAAAGTAGACATTATGAATGTGTATGCCATAAAAATATTACTTTTGGTGTTTATTGAGAAAAAGTTTATTTCTTTGTTTCATTATTTTACGCCTATTCCCAACAGTATTTCAGTCATATAGGCGGGTAGTTTCCTAACCATCGTTCCTGGAGAGTTACACCAGTACTAGACTACCTTTCTCCGCGCTAAACTACCAAAGCATCTCCCGGGGATCGAAACCACGCCAGAGAGGTAACTAGATTCGAAGTCATCGACTCTAACCCCTCGACCACGGAGGTGGTACTTGAGAAAAAGACAACAATCTATAGGAAAGTACTATTGTAGCATCGACCACATATATATGTTTAATACGTTGATGTCAGTTCAGGTCGTGACAAAAAAAAAAAACGATTTAGAGTTGATATTGCTTATCACTTTTTAGAAACGAATATATTCAAATTTAAAATTAAACTGCATTATTACTGTATTGTATAAAGCAGCTCTGTGTACAATATTATCTTTGCTGTGCCTTTTTAGAGTTAATCACTTTTTTAAATTCAGTTTTATTACAAGTACATATAATAAAATAATAATCAAAACAAGGTTAAATATAAGCATTGTAAAACATTTCTTTCATTTTAGTGGATAAAAAGTACGATATACGCTTTAAGAGAGCAATTAGTTTTTTGTAATTTATTACAGACGTGCTTTGTTTGAACATTCCATTACAAGTTTTCATCGAAGTAACTACCTTATAATTTCTGTGATATCTGATTTTTTAATAATAATAATAATAATAATGATAATAATAATAATAATAAATATGATAATGATGATGATTATAAAATTGGTAATAATAGAATTTATGTAGTATGTCGGAGAAATATTTTCTCCATAATATAACTCGTATCTGTTTCAATAATCTGATACAGGACTTTGAAATATAAGTGATACAATTTTATGCTATTTTGTAACAGTTACTTTTTATTACAAATTATATATGTACGCAATGTTTTTTTAATAGGTCAATTTGACCATTTTTATGAAAACCCACAGACCTTTCTTCACTGTTTAATTACTTCTTTCCTATCCTAAACCAGACTAAACTACACATAGAAAAACCGAGCGGACAAAAACATGTTAATTTAGCAGTATCCGACGAACTCAAAGGCTTCCGCTTCTCGTTACTCTATGAATATTGTACATACTTCTTATAGCTTTCGACATTCCCTATCTATCAATACCTTCAAAGGAGCAATTTAGCTTTGAAGAAATGATTTATCAGTGAATAAGCAATATTCTAAGTAACGCAAGGATTTCTTTAGAAGGATGGTAATCTAAATCTCGTTAAAGATTTGATATGTTAATGTTACGTTTATTTTGCAACATTTTGTCGAAAACTAAACTAGTGATTCTACACATTTCTTCTTTACTAAAATCGGGAAAAGGGAATATTGTCACAAGCAATGAAAACAACATAAAATTGAAGACCAGCTTTGTTTAAGTCCGTTCATGGTAAATAAAGGGAAAATGCACTCAAGCACCGGCTTTAGCGAAATTCAATATTTTGACAAATATAACAACACTGAAGTGAAGTAAACTTTTAACCGCTGCCATTACACAGTTATTGTGAAGTATTAACATCTTCAAATTGGAATCAAAGAAACAACACAACTTTAACGCCTTTAGTCGATACATAACACTTGGCATTTTAAGTACTTTTCTATTTGATATAAGTAAAAAATGAATTCATATTCAATATTTTTTGTCAAAGAAGAGCAGTCAGCACGTTGTACCTTCTATGTAATGAGTTTTATTATCAGAAATAATTTTCATGCAATGTATGCTCGTGCCAAATACGTACTAAACTTAATATTTATCTTTTATCCATTCGAGACGGTTTCAGGTTTGAAAATTTGTAGGAAGCCAAATGATTTGTCATTTATTTTAAAGTTTGTTATGTATCAAAGAGAAAATGTGTCAGGTTCTAAAGCATTAGAAGGCAATAAGGCCTTTGATAAGTCGTTTAGTCTTTTAAATGTTGTTTTCTCATTTGTTACTGATCAAAGGCTAGGGCGATGTAAAAAAAGAAAAGGATCAAAGGGCAGATAAAAATATGTGTAATCAAAAGTTAGTTACCGGAATTGAAACCAATGATTTGTGGATAAATTAGGGTTGACTTGCTTTGAAATTCCTAAGAAGACATCTCATTGATTATAGGTCTTTTATGGAGAGACCTAAGGACTCCACTGCGGAACAATAAAATAGAAATAACGAATGTTATGGGTATATCATGCCATAATCTCATTTGAATTTGAACACGTAGGTTGATCAAAATTATTGCAGGTTCATTGAGCATTATTAATTGATGACAGGGACAGCTAGAATGCTCTCCTCTTAATGTTTGCATAAATCGCATGGTATGCTTAGAGATGCCAATATTCGAATGGTAATCAAATGAAGGCGTTAAGCTGGACGCAAAAGGGAAAAAGTCTACTTTATTATGTGTTTTGCATAACATTGTTGAGTAAGTTATATGTTTCCTTATGAGATAGAATAATTGAGTCTCGGCTGAAAGAATGAATCCCAACTGAGCCAATTCAAACGCACTTAAAAAAAACGCTGAATCTTTTGAATGTCTGGTAAACAGGTTAAATGCTTTTTAAGAAATCAGGTTTTTACTCTCAAACAGTGATGGTTCAAAAACTTTTATTCCTGTCTTTTACATTCTGGCCTGTTATTTTGATGGCTTTTATATCTTCAAAAGTATTAACTTTAAAATTATTTCCCCTGTAAAGGCAAAATGGACAAAAATGTGTTTATTCTGTGTTGGTCTTTTTAAGTTGTCTTTGCCTAAATATTCATGTGAAATACTTCAGGCTTTTCACATCGTTAGAAATATTATATTATATGATATGTTATCCTTTAAGATAAATTGTGTTGGTGACTTTTTTATTGGTCAAATTTAACGGCCATTTCAATGGTCAAGATCATGTATTTCAGTTTGGTATCCACTTTATCAAATTCAGCATACCTGAAATGTGTAAAGTATACCAAGATACCAATTGTATAATAAACTGCCTCTAGCATCTAGCTTTTAATTTAAAGTACCTAAACATAGTTGTTGGCGTTTTATAAAAATGCAGCTCCAATTGATTCTAACAGGCACGAATTATAATCAAAGTGCTGAAGGCACTGCAGTAGGGACGTTCTTGAAGAATCAAAATAACCATTTTTTACTATTTCGGGGGCAGATAATTCAATGAGTGAAGAGAATTGCCGGTTGATAAATATATAGTGCAAAATTCAGTAAATGAACAGTAGTTGATACAACAAGCAAATTCGTTGAATTTATATCCCCTCCGAGTACTGGTTATTACTAACACAACAACTGAAGACATAAGGCTTTATTTATATATTTATCATGGCATAAACTTTAATATTCTTTGAACTTAATAAATATTCAGGGCAATAACAGAGCCATAACTCTGTGTTAAATAGTAATATCTGGAAATGCCAATGAGATGTATGCATACTGCATAACTAATCAAGGGCAATAAATCTGAACAATAAGTGTCTGACCGGAACAACGCAACTATATGCACATCTCCTCTTCGTACCCATAAAGTTTCATTGAGTTCCAGCCAGTAGTTACAGAGAAGTAGCACGGAAAGATTATTGCTCTGGTTGTATACTGCATAAGTTATCAAGGGCCATAACTCTAAGTTAAAATGTCTGCTGACCCGAACAAGGCGACGATATGAGCATCTCCTCTTGGTATTGAAGGTTCCAATAAAGTTTCATTGAATTCCAGCCAGTAGTGGCAGAGAAGTAGCGCAGAAACAAATAGTTTTCTATATGCATACAGCATAACTAATCAAGGGTCATAACTGTGAGTTAAAATGTCTGACCCCAGCAAGGCAATGATATGCGCATTTTATCTTGTCATAAAGTTTTGTTGAATTCCAGCCAGTTGTTGCAGAGGAGTAGCGCGGAAACGATTTTTGCTCTATATGCACACTAAATAACTTATCAAGAGCCATAACTCTGAGTTAAAGTTTCTGACCCAAACAAGGTGACGATATGCGCATCACCTCTTGGTATTGAAGGTTCCCACAAAGTTTTGTTGAATTCCAGCAAGTAGTTGCAGAGAAGTAGCTCGGAAATGAGTTTTGCTCTATATGCATACTGCATAACTAATCAAGGGCCATAACTCTAAGTTAAAGTGTCTGACCGGAACAAGGCAACGATATGCGTATATCCTCTTGGAATTGAAGGTTTCCATAAAGTTTCGTTGAATTCCAGCCAGTAGTTGCAGAGAAGTAACGCGGCAATGATTTTTGCTCTATATGCATACTGCATGACTAATCAAAGGCCATAACTCTGAGTTAAAGTGTATGGCTGGATCAAGGCGACGATATGCGCATCTCCTCTTGGTATTGAAGGTTCAAATAAAGTTTCGTTGAATTCCAGCCAGTAGTTGCAGAGAAGTAGCGCGGAAACGATTTTTACTCTATATGCATGCTGCATAACTAATCAAGGGTCATAACTCTGAGTTAAAGTGTCTGACTGGATCAAGGCGACGATATGCGCATCTCCTCCTGGTATTGAAGGTTCAAATAAAGTTTTGTTGAATTCCAGCCAGTAGTTGCAGAGAAGTAGCGCGGAAACGATTTTTACTCTATATGCATACTGCATAACTAATCAAGGGCCATAGCTCTGAGTTAAAGTGTACAAGCCGACGATATGCGCATCTCCTCCTGATATTGATGATCCCCATAAGTTTCGTTGAATTCCAGCTACTAGTTGCAGAGAACTAGTCCAGAAACGAAATTCGGACGGACGGATGAACGGACGGAAGGACGGACGGATGGACAACCCCAAAACTCCATCGACGGGGGATAATTATTCTATGACATACATGTTAAAATTTAATATTTAGGTTACATGTTTGTGAAAGTCCATCACAACCCGTTATTGGCCCTTTTTGACAAAAAGCAACAAGTGAAATAAGAGCTACCAGAGGAAACTGCAAGCTCGACTTTTTAACACATGACATAATAAAGGGAGACAAAGCTATGAAAAAACAATCAATTGTGATATAAATATATTAAATTTTCTGTATCAGTATCAAGAAAACACTCAAATGGTCAATATTTTTGCATCACATTATATGAATGTGGCCATGTCATTAGAATTTATGATGGCTTTAAAGTGTTCACTGTACTTCTCATGCTAATCTCTGTCACTAATCAAATTCCTTCAATATTTTAATCCTCTCTCTGAGCATTCAAAAAATAAGTAATGTAGAAGTTTGGTTATTTGACACAGCACTTCTGCTCACTAGTCTCTACAACTGTATTTAGTTTGAGTGAGATATCATTGAAAAGATTTACTCCAGACAACCAATATTTTAAATGTTGATATATTATAAAAGATGATAATTGTAAAATTAAGCTAGGAGAAATAATGGTTCTTTGAAAGTACACTTCCTTTCACTTGAATGTTTTCGCTGTGTAAAATTATAATCAAATTCCATCAACTCTTCTTCAAGTATTTCTTTTTTTAACTTAAAGGAGATAATTAAAACATGAAGCAAGATAGAGTTATGTTTCTTGAACACTGCACTTCCTCTCAAAAGTCTCTATCACTTTGTGAAGTTTACATAAAATCCCTTTAATAAGTATCTAGTTATATTCATATTCAGGATAAGAATGTGAAGGACGAATGTCTATCTAAGTTCACAATGTGGGTTTTTTTTTCTTTAATCATCTAAAATCTCGAAAACACAATAAGAAACATATGTTCCTCCCATGACTTCCCCACAAGTATAAGTTCCCCACAAGTACAAGTATGTATAGAATGAACACGGATATCTATCCATAATATCAATTGAGTCCATACAGACAGATGTTTAAGACCGCAACTGTATTCTCTCCCTTTTGAAGAGCATTATTAAACTATAATAACATGCTAAATCTGAGTATGGTTCTATATCAGAACCAATACGATGAACCTTGCTTTTGTACCTTTTGAGTAATATCAGAATTCAGATTTCATTGACATACAGAAAGGGGTCAGCCTTTTGTCCCCATTTGGTGATAACAGAAGGGACTAATAACAACAATTTATTCTAGTTTCAATTCTCAGGTTTGTTACTTTTCCTTAAACCAGGCAAGCTAAGATACATGTTAAAACTTATGAAGTATGCTAGCTCTGAATGTATTTACACAACATTGCTAAATATTCCACACTATTTAAATAAATTTTGGAATGTGTAGTCATATGTTACACAAGTCCCAGGAGCTTCAATTCATGGAAACTTTGGGGGAAAACAGTCAAAATATCACATTTAATTTATCACTGCTGGGTAAGTGTCATGGTTTTGTTTGAAGCCAAAACAACTAGATTTAACATTTTCCTTCAACACAATGTTCATGACTGGCCCTTTACTATTGACAGGGGATTCAACTGAAGTGCTAATTCAGACTACCCCTCTAAGTTAGTCCAACTAGTCCCAAGTGTTCATTTTGGTGCCTATACAGTTATGATCACTACATCTGGAAACTGGAGATTCCCACAGACTGTTGTCCTAATCTTCATTTGCTTGACAGTGACAGTCATGTCCAACTTTAAAAAAGCAATAACAATTATATGAAGTGCAATTATTTGCAAAAAATGCTTATCTTATTTATCTCTTCTTACATTTATAATGCAGAGCACTAGATTTGTGTGTCTGTCATACAAAATGACTTTCAATAACACTATTTAAATAATATTTGAAATACAAATTTCTTTAATAAATACTCATATAGTAATACTGAATTCCTTCTTGTGATATTTTTCTGTCACATATGTTCAGACAGTATACAATTAATTTGTTTAGACGGCATACAATTTAAAGGTATAATTATTTATTGGCTACAAAAAAAATGTAAAATTATGGTTAGTTTAATAACCAATATGAATGTTTCAAAGATTATCCCTTCAAACTTTAAAAAACAGCCGGTCAATTAAGCAGATCTTAGCAATAAGGCACAATAAGCAGAAAAAATGATCAATCAAAGGGTAGGGAAACATTTTTATACATATTTAAATCATTTGGTGGGAAAACAATCACTTCACAGCTGTGCTTTGCTATTGAATATTTTAGAATTACTATGAACAAATTACTATTCCGTTCATAGAATTTTTTGACCTTTCAAATTATATCTGCTACATTTCTAATACCGTAATTCAAGCTCAATTGCACATGATTTTCAAAAAATTAAATGTCTTATCTCTCTTCAATTTGCAATAAATCAAAGTTTTCAGAAATATAGAGCACTATTTTTCACTCGCGGCGGTTATGCGTCAGTCATGGTCGAATGATCACTTTGAATTCAAGTTACTTTAAAAATGTTAGAATACAATAAAGCATATATATGGTGATGATGAAACGTCACTGCAGTGGGCGTTACCCTGTATGGTTGGAAATTTCGGGTTTGTAAGTACACTAGTTGGGACTACGTCCAAACTAAAAACCAATTAACCCACAGAAGTGCTTTTACTTTTTTTTGTAAAAGCTTTTGATCTTTTGTGATCTGTTTTTATCAGTAATTAACCTGAACCATCTTTGCTTCTGTTATTACTCGCTTCTGAGACATAATGTGCCTTCACCTTACAGTTCAGAAAAGGAGTTAAGAGTGGAAGCGTAGCGTGACATAGTATGTGTCAGAAATGGATCGAATGGCATTAAAAATGTAAATTTCAAATCGTTTTCCACTAATATTTATAGAATTTTATTTTTTTTCTCTCTTTGAAGCTTTTTCTGCTTCCTCCTGTCAATACTCACTAACGATCGATGTGACGTCAAAGCGCGCTCTGATTATACTAGTACTGTGTTTACGACGTATACTGCGTAAATTATTTTCTACAATAAAGACTGCAACGTCACAGAAACACGATGTCTGCGACGTTGTCGCAGGCGTACGACACCGACAATAAAATGTCGTAAACTACTACACGTTGATATTACGCCCCCACCCCCTTAAATTAATTCCTGTCTATGACTCCGTTGGCAGGTGCTTTTTATACCCAAGATGCATGACTTATATAAATTGTAAGAAGTCACTTGGCAATGCTATATGCAATACATTAGCTCTGTGCATTGCAGTTTCACAGAATAAAACTTAAATGTATTTTTTTTCATACAGTGGAGCCTTGCTAATCCGAACTCTTCTAATCCGGAATCCTTTCTTATCCGAACAAAGTGTCCGGTCCCGATTTTATTTGTTCTATTTTCAATAGTAAAAAAACTTTCGGATCCGGAACCTGTCTACTCCGAATTCCGGACGATTTTTTCAATTTTTGTTCTTATTTTACTCTAAAATTTACCTCTCGGATCCGAACAGATTTTGCCAAATGTCACACCTTCATTCAAAATAACAAATAATCACACATCTTGCAGGTGTAAACATACACCAAACTGATGTGTTATTTCACTTGATTAAAGGGTGAAACTTATGATCTGCGAAGGTGTGAAAATTACACATAGCTTGCCTTCATATCTTCTATAATTGCTTAATTGATTGTGTTTCGTCACCTTCAATAAATATTTTTATATAATGTAATAGAAATATCTTTTAATCCTTTGTAATGGATTCAATGATACGTGATTAAGCAATGAAAATAATAGAAACTGTCAGTGAATTCGGATAGTCGAAGAATCGGATAAGAGTTAACAACAACTGACCAATGCTGGTACGAATATTTTATTATGCCTCCGCCTCCTGTTTACATCATAGGTTAACTTACCCTTGAGGACATAATATTTTTTTGCTTATTTATTTATTTATTTTCATTTCTTTATTTTTGTATTCACATGTATTAGAATGAACGATAAGAGACTGCAGAAATAAAATATCTATAAGTTTAGTGACCACTCGTGACCAAAGGAATAACTTTGTAGTTTCCGAACGACGGACGCACTTGCCTAAGATAGTGCCAAAAAAAAAAAAAAACAATAACAGGAAGGCAAGTTAAATGGTCTTGCGTAATGTAACGTAAAAAATTACTTATATATATAAGCAATCATATGCCGCTTATCATGGAATGGCACTAACGTGTCATATTGAAGGTTCCATGATGACCGCCATATGAACACATCTGCGGATGTTTCAAAATTCTAAATTATACCAGTTCATGTTAAATGTTGAATTCTGCTTAAGCCGGTGCTAGGGGACGTGGACGGTAACTTGCACTTTCCAGTACCGTCCATGATCAGGCTCAATCAAACCGAGCCTGCAACATTTTTAATTTTTTCGTGTTGGGCGTTCTTCAGGGATTCTGTATTTATCTATTGTATGAGATCGTCCATTTAAGAAGAGCCACCTCAAGATCTTTTTGGTTTGTTAGTGACTGGAAGACAACTTGATCAATTTTCTTTCAATACTAGCACGTGCATTTTTTTTTGCACTGGTTTACTCGCACACGTAAAATACAGGAATGTTTAAAGAAAGAGACAAGAGAATAATAAATTAAAGACATAAAAAGAAAATAATCATTAAATAAAACCACAATGGCATGCTATGGAGTTCGAAACACTTGACAATTTTGCCTTTGATATATTTTAAAGCCACGGCGGTAAGTTTACATAAGAAAGAAAATGTCCCCTTCAATCTTAAAATTTCGAAAGTATTATACTTTGTAACTGGTTTATCAATATCGGCATGGATTCCAACCCCGAAAGTATTACTTTTCACTGATTTGTCAATACCAGCAGGATTATATCAAACTAAGACATAGATAAAAACTTAGTGTCTCATATTTCATTTTGCTGGATCGGGAAATGGAAATGTTTATCTGTAAGTAATAAAAATTTATTGATGTTTTACTAGTAAAGTTATGTTAACTACTTTTATAGTTGTTTATGCCATGCGTATCCTAATGTAATATCTGTTTTACAATATAATCGTCACCTTGTATATCCAGAAACGCAGGAATGTAAAAATAGCACAGTATTTGCGAAATAGTAACGCAGAATTTACAATTTAATTATATGGCTGAAAGCAAAAACACACCTCGTTAGGTAAATGAACCAATACAATTATTAGTGAACCAAACTGAAAGTAATAAATATACGTATACGTTTGCTAAGACATTGTTATTTCAACCCTTATCTAAAGATATACTATGCTCAAAGTTGATACAAAAAAAATATTGCAACACAGTCGCTTTGTAAATATAAGATCTTTATGCAAAAAAGAAATGCTATGTTTAAAATTTTACTTATTATAGGCGGTCACATTTGGAATATTGACTGTCATTATAAAAAATGGCAGCTTCCCATACATATTTATTCTTTTATTGAAATAAGATTTATTCAGTAAGAAATTCATAGATTTCACTAAACTATTTTACCTGAGGATGAACATAGTATATCTTTCACAAAATCCAGGAAAGTGTTTATTCTTTCAAGATCGTTTGTGAGAATAACAACATGAAATATTTTACATTATTGTTTTAGTTAATTGTGAATGATGCTTAAAATAAGCACTGACAACCTCATTTAAATGCCTTGGTAATATTTCATCCGTTATCTTTAGTATGGCGCTAGTATTTGGGCAATTATCTAAGGTATTCCGAATATAAAGACAATAAAGCTTTTAAATGTGTTATTATACTTATTAATTTTGACAAAGCACACATTTAAGACGAATTCAAAACGGTAGTTTTACCTTTTATGCACCCAACCCCCTCCCCCGCGCGTATATTGTTATCCACTTGGTCGTCCGCCGGCAGAAATACTAACCATAATGAGACAATGCGTAGCGCGCAGGCATGACCTTCAGATCGAGATGTAGTATCATAATGAACGTTTGTTTTGCACTTCGTTTTTTAATGTTTTGAAAGTTTATATGCCCGAGAAATGGACAATTTCTTGGAACATCAGGGATATTTTTTCTACAAAGGAAACTATTTACGTTATGTAAACAAACTAAATTAAGATAAATGATACATGTATATATTAAGGTGGTAACAAAGTAAAAGTTTCATGTAAAATTTTATAATCCAATTTCCGTTTAATGTTTTGGTAAGTACAGGGCTCGGAATCAAAACTGCGTCGTATCCTACAAAATGTAAACAAACGCCGTCATCTTGGAACGAAAAAGGTATTTTTTTGTTTATAACTCTTTTCGTCGGAAATGACTGAAAACCATATATATTTATCAACACGCTCCACTTTTCCCGCTTCGTTCGGTATATGTTGCTTGTTCAACTATTTTTTAAAACAAAAATTATAGCGAACTTGCAACTCGAAGCAGGCCAGAATTGTCATGAAACGACGCAGTTCATGTTGCTGTATCCGTCGTTTTTTTTCTTCAAATCAATTATATACTCATTTCAGAGTTTACCATAACTTAAACATATAATTTTGCATCATTAAACATATAATTTTGCATCATTTACTAAATTTTCTTTAAAAAGAGATGTTTATTTTCCAAGAAAATAATAATTTTTACGAAATGATACGACTCAATTGAAAACAAAATATGATACGAGACAGTTGTATTTTTGACAGTCTTTTCAACATAGAAAATTTTGGCAATATATGTCTATTTCACCGAATAATCACTTGCGCTAAATAAAGAAAACTCATATCATTCGCGGTTTATAGCAATGTTGTTGATTGATTGAACATGATTGAATAACGAGATAATATGTATGGAAATCATTTCTGAGAAATATTTAAAAGGAATTCAAAAACTTAAGACGAAGGCTATATATTTTTTTACTGAATAAATCTTATTTCAATAAAAGAATAAATATGTATGGGAAGCTGCCATTTTTTATAATGACAGTCAATATTCCAAATGTGACCGCCTATAATAAGTAAAATTTTAAACATAGCATTTCTTTTTTGCATAAAGATCTTATATTTACAAAGCGACTGTGTTGCAATATTTTTTTTTGTATCAACTTTGAGCATAGTATATCTTTAGATAAGGGTTGAAATAACAATGTCTTAGCAAACGTATACGTATATTTATTACTTTCAGTTTGGTTCACTAATAATTGTATTGGTTCATTTACCTAACGAGGTGTGTTTTTGCTTTCAGCCATATAATTAAATTGTAAATTCTGCGTTACTATTTCGCAAATACTGTGCTATTTTTACATTCCTGCGTTTCTGGATATACAAGGTGACGATTATATTGTAAAACAGATATTACATTAGGATACGCATGGCATAAACAACTATAAAAGTAGTTAACATAACTTAACTAGTAAAACATAAATAAATTTTTATTACTTACAGATAAACATTTCCATTTCCCGATCCAGCAAAATGAAATATGAGACACTAAGTTTTTATCTATGTCTTAGTTTGATATAATCCTGCTGGTATTGACAAATCAGTGAAAAGTAATACTTTCGGGGTTGGAATCCATGCCGATATTGATAAACCAGTTACAAAGTGTAATACTTTCGAAATTTTAAGATTGAAGGGGACATTTTCTTTCTTATGTAAACTTACCGCCGTGGCTTTGAAATATATCAAAGGCAAAATTGTCAAGTGTTTCGAACTCCATAGCATGCCATTGTGGTTTTATTTAATGATTATTTTCTTTTTATGTCTTTAATTTATTATTCTCTTGTCTCTTTCTTTAAACATTCCTGTATTTTACGTGTGCGAGTAAACCAGTGCAAAAAAAAATGCACGTGCTAGTATTGAAAGAAAATTGATCAAGTTGTCTTCCAGTCACTAACAAACCAAAAAGATCTTGAGGTGGCTCTTCTTAAATGGACGATCTCTTACAATAGATAAATACAGAATCCCTGAAGAACGCCCAACACGACAAAATTAAAAATTTTGCAGGCTCGGTTTGATTGAGCCTGATCATGGACGGTACTGGAAAGTGCAAGTTACCGTCCACGTCCCCTAGCACCGGCTTAAGCAGAATTCAACATTTAACATGAACTGGTATAATTTAGAATTTTGAAACATCCGCAGATGTGTTCATATGGCGGTCATCATGGTACCTTCAATATGACACGTTAGTGCCATTCCATGATAAGCGGCATATGATCGCTTATATATATAAGTAATTTTTTTACGTTACATTACGCAAGACCATTTAACTTGCCTTCCTGTTATTGTTTTTTGTTGTTGTTTTTGGCACTATCTTAGGCAAGTGCGTCCGTCGTTCGGAAACTACAAAGCTATTCCTTTGGTCACGAGTGGTCACTAAACTTATAGATATTTTATTTCTGCAGTCTCTTATCGTTCATTCTAATACATGTGAATACAAAAATAAAGAAATGAAAATAAATAAATAAATAAGCAAAAAAATATTATGTCCTCAAGGGTAAGTTAACCTATGATGTAAACAGGAGGCGGAGGCATAATAAAATATTCGTACCAGCATTGGTCAATTGTTGTTAACTCTTATCCGATTCTTAGACTATCCGAATTCACTGACAGTTTCTATTATTTTCATTGCTTAATCACGTATCATTGAATCCATTACAAAGGATTAAAAGATATTTCTATTACATTATATAAAAATATTTATTGAAGGTGACGAAACACAATCAATTAAGCAATTATAGAAGATATGAAGGCAAGCTATGTGTAATTTTCACACCTTCGCAGATCAAAAGTTTCACCCTTTAATTAAGTGAAATAACACATCAGTTTGGTGTATGTTTACACCTGCAAGATGTGTGATTATTTGTTATTTTGAATGAAGGTGTGACATTTGGCAAAATCTGTTCGGATCCGAGAGGTAAATTTTAGAGTAAAATAAGAACAAAAATTGAAAAAATCGTCCGGAATTCGGAGTAGACACTGTATGAAAAAAATACATTTAAGTTTTATTCTGTGAAACTGCAATGCAAAGAGCTAATGTATTGCATATAGCATTGCCAAGTGACTTCTTACAATTTATATAAGTCATGCATCTTGGGTATAAAAAGCACCTGCCAAAGGAGTCATAGACAGGAATTAATTTAAGGGGGTGGGGGCGTAATATCAACGTGTAGTAGTTTACGACATTTTATTGTCTGTGTCGTACGCCTGCGACAACGTCGCAGACATCGTGTTTCTGTGACGTTGCAGTCTTTATTGTAGAAAATAATTTACGCAGTATACGTCGTAAACACAGTACTAGTATAATCAGAGCGCGCTTTGACGTCACATCGATCGTTAGTGAGTATTGACAGGAGGAAGCAGAAAAAGCTTCAAAGAGAGAAAAAAATTAAAATTCTATAAATATTAGTGGAAAACGATTTGAAATTTACATTTTTTAATGCCATTCGATCCATTTCTGACACATACTATGTCACGCTACGCTTCCACTCTTAACTCCTTTTCTGAACTGTAAGGTGAAGGCACATTATGTCTCAGAAGCGAGTAATAACAGAAGCAAAGATGGTTCAGGTTAATTACTGATAAAAACAGATCACAAAAGATCAAAAGCTTTTACAAAAAAAAGTAAAAGCACTTCTGTGGGTTAATTGGTTTTTAGTTGGGACGTAGTCCCAACTAGTGTACTTACAAACCCGAAATTTCCAACCATACAGGGTAACGCCCACTGCAGTGACGTTTCATCATCACCATATATATGCTTTATTGTATTCTAACATTTTTAAAGTAACTTGAATTCAAAGTGATCATCCGACCATGACTGACGCATAATCGCCGCGAGTGAAAAATAGTGCTCTATATTTCTGAAAACTTTGATTTATTGCAAATTGAAGAGAGATAAGACATTTAATTTTTGAAAATCATGTGCAATTGAGCTTGAATTACGGTATTAGAAATGTAGCAGATATAATTTGAAAGGTCAAAAAATTCTATGAACGGAATAGTAATTTGTTCATAGTAATTCTAAAATATTCAATAGCAAAGCACAGCTGTGAAGTGATTGTTTTCCCACCAAATGATTTAAATATGTATAAAAATGTTTCCCTACCCTTTGATTGATCATTTTTTCTGCTTATTGTGCCTTATTGCTAAGATCTGCTTAATTGACAGGCTGTTTTTAAAGTTTGAAGGGATAATCTTTAAAACATTCATATTGGCTATTAAACTAACCATAATTTTACATTTTTTTTGTAGCCAATAAATAATTATACCTTTAAATTGTATGCCGTCTAAACAAATTAATTGTATACTGTCTGAACATATGTGACAGAAAAATATCACAAGAAGGAATTCAGTATTACTATATGAGTATTTATTAAAGAAATTGTATTTCAAATATTATTTAAATAGTGTTATTGAAAGTCATTTTGTATGACAGACACACAAATCTAGTGCTCTGCATTATAAATGTAAGAAGTGTTAGAGATAAATAAGATAAGCATTTTTTTGCAAATTATTGCACTTCATATAATTGTTATTGCATTTTTTTAAGGTGGACATGACTGTCACTGTCAAGCAAATGAAGATTAGCACAACAGTCTGTGGGAATCTCCAGTTTCCAGATGTAGTGATCATAACTGTATAGGCACCAAAATGAACACTTGGGACTAGTTGGACTAACTTAGAGGGGTAGTCTGAATTAGCACTTCAGTTGAATCCCCTGTCAATAGTAAAGGGCCAGTCATGAACATTGTGTTGAAGGAAAATGTTAAATCTAGTTGTTTTGGCTTCAAACAAAACCATGACACTTACCCAGCAGTGATAAATTAAATGTGATATTTTGACTGTTTTCCCCAAAAGTTTCCATGAATTGAAGCTCCTGGGACTTGTGTAACATATGACTACACATTCCAAAATTTATTTAAATAGTGTGGAATATTTAGCAATGTTGTGTAAATACATTCAGAGCTAGCATACTTCATAAGTTTTAACATGTATCTTAGCTTGCCTGGTTTAAGGAAAAGTAACAAACCTGAGAATTGAAACTAGAATAAATTGTTGTTATTAGTCCCCTTCTGTTATCACCAAATGGGGACAAAAGGCTGACCCCTTTCTGTATGTCAATGAAATCTGAATTCTGATATTACTCAAAAGGTACAAAAGCAAGGTTCATCGTATTGGTATCTGATATAGAACCATACTCAGATTTAGCATGTTATTATAGTTTAATAATGCTCTTCAAAAGGGAGAGAATACAGTTGCGGTCTTAACCATCTGTCTGTATGGACTCAATTGATATTATGGATAAATATCCGTGTTCATTCTATACATACTTGTACTTGTGGGGAACTTATACTTGTGGGGAAGTCATGGGAGGAACATATGTTTCTTATGGTGTTTTCGAGATTTTAGATGATTAAAGAAAAAAAACCCACATTGTGAACTTAGATAGACATTCGTCCTTCACATTCTTATCCTGAATATGAATATAACTAGATACTTATTAAAGGGATTTTATGTAAACTTCACAAAGTGATAGAGACTTTTGAGAGGAAGTGCAGTGTTCAAGAAACATAACTCTACCTTGCTTCATGTTTTAATTATCTCCTTTAAGTTAAAAAAAGAAATACTTGAAGAAGAGTTGATGGAATTTGATAATAATTTTACACATCGAAAACATTCAAGTGAAAGGAAGTGTACTTTCAAAGAACCATTATTTCTCCTAGCTTAATTTTACAATTATCATCTTTTATAATATATCAACATTTAAAATATTGGTTGTCTGGAGTAAATCTTTTCAATGATATCTCACTCAAACTAAATACAGTTGTAGAGACTAGTGAGCAGAAGTGCTGTGTCAAATAACCAAAATTCTACATTACTTATTTTTTGAATGCTCAGAGAGAGGATTAAAATATTGAAGGAATTTGATTAGTGACAGAGATTAGCATGAGAAGTACAGTGAACACTTTAAAGCCATCATAAATTCTAATGACATGGCCACATTCATATAATGTGATGCAAAAATATTGACCATTTGAGTGTTTTCTTGATACTGATACAGAAAATTTAATATATTTATATCACAATTGATTGTTTTTTCATAGCTTTGTCTCCCTTTATTATGTCATGTGTTAAAAAAGTCGAGCTTGCAGTTTCCTCTGGTAGCTCTTATTTCACTTGTTGCTTTTTGTCAAAAAGGGCCAATAACGGGTTGTGATGGACTTTCACAAACATGTAAGCTAAATATTGAATTTTAACATGTATGTCATAGAATAATTATCCCCCGTCGATGGAATCGGGAGGGGGATATAGTTTTGGGGTTGTCCATCCGTCCGTCCTTCCGTCCTTTCACCCGTCCGTCCGAATTTCGTTTCTGGACTAGTTCTCTGCAACTACTAGCTGGAATTCAACGAAACTTTATGGGGATCATCAATATCAGGAGGAGATGCGCATTTCGTCGGCTTGTACCGGTCCGACACTTTAACTCAGAGTTATGGCCCTTGATTAGTTATGCAGTATGCATATAGAGTAAAAATCGTTTCCGCGCTACTTCTCTGCAACTACTGGCTGGAATTCAACGAAACTTTATTTGAACCTTCAATACCAAGAGGAGATGCGCATATCGTCGCCTTGATCCAGTCAGACACTTTAACTCAGAGTTATGATCCTTGATTAGTTATGCAGCATGCATATAGAGTAAAAATCGTTTCCGCGCTACTTCTCTGCAACTACTGGCTGGAATTCAACGAAACTTTATTTGAACCTTCAATACCAAGAGGAGATGCGCATATCGTCGCCTTGATCCAGTCAGACACTTTAGCTCAGAGTTATGGCCTTTGATTAGTTTGAAAAGCAAACCGTGAAGACCAAACCATGACAAGAAAGAACGGATGTGACGGCTCGCCTTGGTCTGAACTGGTTGCATTGGGTGATGCATTTACCGCCAGCTTTCGGAGTATAAAATAAATCTAATTGATCTTCATTGGTCTTTAAATTTTAAAGAAGAGAAAAGAATAAAAATATGTAAAGGTATGATCTGTAAATGAATAAAGCAACATTGATAAAAGTAAGTGTGTAACATATTAACGACCAAACGTGTGTGTTCAAAGTAGGACTTAATAAAAAAATTATATACATTCAAATGATATATTTATCTTTATACAAAGGTCTTTCAAAATGATGACCCTGTTCTTACAAATTGCTACAAAAGGCTTTATCTAGAGAATTGTTCTTCGTTACAAAAATGTTGATCAGTGTCTATTTCTAAACTTTTGAAATAACTTCGTATTCTGTAATATGATGCAGATCAAGATGATATAGAAATTAAGAAAACTTTTGAATGGATGCCTAATAAGGATTTTTTTGTGAAAAATTAATTATACATTGAAATTTTGAAAATTTGTTATTTTTACTTTATTTGCAAAAAATATAACATATAGCTAAGAACGATACAAACAATATTATACGTTTTCTTTTTTTTTACATTTTTATATTTTTTACATCATTCAAAGTTCTGTAAATTGATACTTAACAATTTTAATTTGTTATTGTCAATATTGTCTGTTATAGTTACTTGAAAGCTTAGACATTACTATCTCAGCATATTTCATACGTTATTGTGACATGCAAATGGTCTCATTTTTAAAGTATCATTGACATTCAGATGCAATTTAACACGATTTAAAAAGATTGTCTATTTATGTAATGGAAGAATTTGATGATTAAATGGCTGCCTTATCATATTTAGATTGTTGTATAACGGCTAGTATTAACGCTAGTTTCCAATATGTAATATCAAAACACATGTCAGGTTTGATTGTTTCTTCAAACAGCTAATTGAAACCTTGATTCAATTGATTTCTCTTCATCTAATCATGATCAATTATTTTATATTACTAAACCTTGTTAAATTCAAGTGTATATTTTTTATTGAAAAGTCATAATCGGAGCCATTTATAACAGTACATTTGGTGTCGGCACATTTTTCGTTCATACGTTCTTGTAATGTTGCTTTCGGGCGTGTATTTGCCCGCGACCTAAGCGGAAATTTTGTTTTATATGTCTGACTGCAGTGTTTACCTGTACTATCTATATCTTGCATGCAATAGAATAAAGTAGTATTTCCATTTTTTCAAATGTTGTTTATTGATTCATTTATGCTGTCAAACACCAGAAAACTTTTAATAAGACCATTTGAATGATTGTCCACTTTCATTATTCATGATGAAAGGATAAAAGAGCATACATCCATCATCTACCCCATAAGAATATAGTGATTGCTCACCGGAGATACTTTGCTAGATCTCCAATGCTAAACTCAGTAATAAGGTTGTCATCTTTTACCCAAGGTGCATTATTTTTAAATATGAAATATTACGTGCCAAATTCCAAAGCTCTGGATATTTGAATTTCACACAAAAAGACTTACATGTGCTTTCTACTTACGTCGACCTCAGGCAATGCTACAAACCTAATATCTAAGCTTTGGGTAAAAAAAACTTAAATAATTTTCAAATACATCGGTATATGTCTATATACAGCTATATACATTTAGTAATCCAAGTGACGGGGCAAACCTGAATCCAACGGCATAATTTATATAACTTTTATACAGACCACAAGGTGATGGATCATGCTATATATTTATGCTCTGGGCATTGCAGCTGTATAGAGAAGTTTTGTGAAAGATGTTTACTATACAAATTCATGCTCAGAGCTGGACCATTTCTAAGCCAGTGGACATAACTTATAAAACTATATTGGAGATCCAATAGGTAGTGCTACAAATATCTAATCGTTTGGCGTTGCAGTTTTAAATCATTTTTCGTAAATAAGTCTTTATAAACTAAGTCACACAAAGAAGCCGGACAAATTTTGACCACAGTTTTGTAAAGTACCATCAGGCTATGCTAAATGTCAAATATCTAAGCTCTTTTGTTTCAAGAAATCATGATGGACGTAGGTGGGGGACAGACTTCCATCACAAAAGCTCCTAGACAATCGTATGATTTTGAAATGTAGATTGGTCTTTGAAACTCTGAACTTCAAGGTAACGTACCTAAAAAGCAATCCTGGAGTAGGGCCATTTTAACGACATCTGTGATTGTCTACTAAGCAAATGCAAATACTACATGTCAGATGTACTAAGCGTCCGAATGTTTTATAATTTATATACAATTATTGAAAGTTTCATTCGAATTATCTCCTTGCAAATTATTTTTTGAAGAAGAAGTTTTTTCAGGACTAATGTTAGACATGCATTCAGTATAATTTATCCTAAAGGTTCTTACGATGATGATGCGAGTATCGTTTAGAAATAACTTAGCAAGAGACGTACACGCCTTACATTCAGTAACAATAATTGTCTGATTTGGCTGAAAAGCCATAATTGTAGAATGCATAGATGGTAGATAGCTGGAAAAACTGAATTTCGACTGCAGATAGAGAACTGGATTTCAATCCTATTTTTCCATTTAACCTTGTGAAGTGTTTAATATGCATTTCCATCATGAGTATTTAACCCGTGACAATCTGTTTTTGGTGGGTTTTACGTTGCACAAACACAGAAGAGGTCATCTGGTGATTTTCCAGCTGTATTGTTGGACGAAGACTTCAGGTACTCCCCCGTTTGCATTACTCCAGGCTTGTACAGGTACCTAAGTAGAACCACCGACATTCCATAAGTTATCTGGATAGCTTCTTAACACTTGAGGAAATACAAAACAACAAAACATCATCGTATGAATGAAAAATATGCTCTATTCATAATAAATAAACAACAAAATAAGTTAGCAAATGCAATGTATACATAAACAGATCTATATCTAGAAATGTTGTAAAGCATTAGCTTTGTTAGGACTTTTGTAAACAACAATATCATAGCTATATTACATACAAATAAATCATAACCCAGTGAGTCTTAAAGATTTACAATTCTAATATAAACAGGCAGTTCATAACCTGGTAGGTGTGACTCAAAGATTTACAATTCTAATATAAATATATGAATAAGTCATGTGATATACTTATTTCTAATTCTTCAAACTTGGAAAACGTTTGTGTACCAACAGATTGATTCAAGCTTAGCTAATGCACTTATTTATAAAAAGAAAAGTTATGTTTAATGTATATAATGTATCAAATTATGCAAGAATAGGCAATTACTTGTCAATAACAGGGTAAAATTATGACATTAAAATTATTTATAGTCAAACTTTGACTAATTCCAGCAAATTGTAATTAGAGTTGTGAATATTTTTTTTCATTCTTAGTTTGTTTCTCATATGGAAGCATGTGGTAACAGTAAAGCCATTGCAATTAAATGCTTATAAAAGCTGTGTTTGTTGATATCCTATGTTTTATTTTGTCTCTTATACATAGCTTTTTCTGAAACATATTCAAAATAGGATGTACAATAACTACAAACAAAAAATCCAAACCAAAACAGTTATGCCTTTTAAGTTTTAGAAAATTAGGGTTTTCAATTATTTACTACTTAGTACATTAATTAGACACAATGATAATTCTATAATTGTTAAAAATCTGTAATTAAGTTGATTTTGCTTATATGCTGTAAAATCAGAATTTTATACCAGGGATTAAATTTCAATAGTTTTGCCCAGTATCTTAGTGCCATGTGTCGCATAAATTAAACAGAACTGAAATGGCAAAAACTTGGAATAGCTAACCTAGCCAATTAATACAAAAATGTTGATTTTTGCAAAAATTTGGGTCTCAAAAATACACCTGATTTTACAGTAAATAACTAACCCTCACATAAATTTCAGATCATACAGGCCTGATTAATGAACCAGTCAATTCAAATTATTACTGTTGGCAATGTTTGAAAGAAACTATAACATTAGGAAGATAACATATTCATTTCATCCATTATACTCATCATTATACTCAATTATTTGGCACATACAATCATGTATCTTTAAATCATAACAAAGAAAAGAAATTGACAAAAAAGTTCAAGCTTTTCACAAGTAAGAAATGAAAATTACAAAATACCAAGCTTATATGACACATTTTAATTAACGGTGTTCTCCATAAATGAAAAATTGAGTACATGCATGTAATAAAAAGTTGATTATTTCATAATATTATATAGATATGTGAAGTTACCCTTTACAATATTCCCATCAATCTGTAATTATAGAAAAAACAAGCCAGCTAAAACTTTAAAATTATAACGGGCAGTCAAATTAAAGCCATTAATAATCAGAGGCACGGCTCGGGATACCCCCAGTGCACGGTGAAATAAGACTCTCATTGCCTATATTTGATCTTTTCTTATTAATTGTTTATCATTTAGTCGCGAGTATACTGGATGTCCGCGCACGCGTCGGTTGTCGGTTGTTTCCGTGGTGTCTGCTATTGGGGGCAGGGGACCTAAAAATGAACAATTTTGTATTTCAGTGTGTCCAGAAACACAATTCCAAATATTTCAAAATCTGTTTCACAGGCAGATAACTAGTTGCATAGCATTATTCAATGATATATGACATACATTGAAGAAAAGAGTAGTTTGCATGCATTGCTCCTTAAAAAATGACTGACAGCAATTTATATTTACCCCAACTCAGCCCAAATCACACCTAAAATATACCAATATGGGCAATATTCATGAAGGTGCAGCATACTCCAAAATCCGCCTGATTCCTTTAAAAATATCACTAACACGCAGTGCAAGCTATGGCATTTTCAAAAATGACCAATAAAGTGTCTGTCAAAGAGTCACAAATACATACAAGGCTACCAAATTGCTTAGTTTCGGGTAAAAACCCAAAAATACTGCTCATTTCCTACAAACAAACAAACAAGAAAGAATTATAATGACAAAGAAATATCAGACGTTTCTAGTACCTTCAAAACACCGTGTCTGAGTTATTGTAAAATTTGACCGGGGCCATCATTCGAATAATTATGTCCCCTGCCCCCTTGTATTTATCGGATGGTTCCGTAAGGTACGCCTTTTAGCGGAAATTTACGGAAACGTCCGAGATAATCCAACTATATCCGTATTTTTTAAAATCTTATGAAGAGTTTGTGTATGTCTAATCGTGTTGTCCGTTGTATGAAAGGGGATTTGAGAGAAAGTTATACATTGTTTAGCAAGTTTAACATTTCCTTTTTCCAAATTTCCTTTCTCCAGATCATTTTGTCTTAAATCTCTTACGAGTATAGATATTCATTTAATATTACTTACAATGATTTCTTAAATTTCATTTGATAGAATTTTCAGTTTGGGACTGCAACACATTATTAATTTTTTTTTCTTTATTGAGACGCTGTGGTAAGATTATTTTCATTTCATTTATTTACTTGAAATAATTTTTATTTAAAACGCTTAATTGTTGTATCTTATGTATGTTTTAAATAACTTGTATTAAAATCATTGAGTATGTTTTTAGGGGTTTTTTCTTCGTATGATATTCATTAAATTTGAGTAACCTACGCCAGGAGTTTATCTTAATTCTGCACTTTAACATAATACATATAACGTTAATAATTCCCAGTATTTGTAAAACATATAGGAATACAAATAATATTAGTACTTGGATGGAATACTAAATCTAGTAGAATGTAAAACTATAATATATGGTATAACAGTCAAATTTGTTCTCAAATAGTCTATATCTTATAACACTGGAGTTGTGTTCAAGCATTAAATCCATATCTCTTATAAAGAAACAAAAACTATCACTCTTTCAACCTTTCACCTGACTAAAACTGACTTTAATTTACAGACTGTTTATACTTAGACAGCTAGAATAGTCTGTAATGAGGCTTCAATAGTTTGAATACTAATAATAATGTTCTGTAACTCCTCATCTCTCCTCAATCAACAACCTTCATTGCAGAATATAAAAAAAACCTTTACTTATTCAATATATATTAATTTCATGTAGCATTAAATTCCAAATGTGCTAACAACTACATGTTTTGGAAATAGAGAAGTTACACCTATATAATGCTGAACTATCATTTATTAACTGATTTGATACAGAGCGTGGCATGTTATGATAAGGTTAATAGGCCGGGTTTATTTGTGATACATCTTGACCAATGAGTAACAGAGTTAAACAAATCATAGAGGATACTGAATTAGTGTTGGTTCAATAATGAATTTATAAAATGAGTTGAAACACAATTATACTGTGCTAGCCTCTGGCAAGAATAATATTCCATTGTTAAAAAACTTTGTAATCAAGCTTCAAAAATATAATATTCTTTTAATAGCGTACATAAAAAAGAACTGTTTCATTTAAGTAACATTTAAGCGTTGTTTCTTTACAATATATTTGTTTAACAGAAATGAGGCTACATCAAAATGTGCATAACAATGCAATACAATTTTCATTGAGATGCAAAAGGGGCACAGCTATATGAAACACCACTCAACTAAAATGATTCTGAACATGCCAAATGAATGAGACGTAAGAACGTTTGATGCAATTACAAAGATTCAAGCTAAATACAAAACAAGAGGTGTCCTTTAGACAGCGAGCTTGACTTTTCTTTGCTTTGACATAACTCAATTAAAAGGTAACTCAAAGGTATTGGGGCAACGTTCCCATTATGTGAGTTAATCACAGAGAACAAGTGTGAGAAGTTTCAACGAATTCCCTTCAGAAGTCTTGGAGATACCAACTTACATGCAAAAACTTAACCAACGTACGACACCGATGCCTGGGTGAGTAGAATCACACTCCCTAATCTGTGAATAGTCGAGCTAATAAAAACATACTTTTCGTTTTTATAGTCCATTCTGAAGAAGATGATCGGCTGGTCATCAATGATTCTCAAAAAAACTTGCTCTTTATAGTCTTCCTGTAATATTAATAATATTCAGCATTACTCGATCGACAAAATTTTATACCATGTATTAGCCATTTAACAATTATATTTTTTACAAAACAAGAGGGACATGAAGACACTGAAATAACTTACCTGAATATAATACCATCCATGACAAGGAACAAGTAATATTGTAATCTATAAACTAAAGCAGATGTTAAGTCTCAATTTAAAACTAATATCACATAGTTCATATTTGTATTTGAAAAACAGTACTGGTTGCTATTGCTAATGAAAAACAACAGTTCCAGAAAATGCAATAAAGTTCTTACTATATACATCGCTCACCTGAATATAATACCATCCATGATTTTTAATCAAATTGAGTCTGCATTATTTTCAATTTCGTCTTTTTGGGCGTTTTTAATCCATACAATTTTCTTTATTGTATTATCATGGGTCAGTTAATTGTTAGTTCAAACTTCACTTACAGTCATGCTCCAATCAACATTATAATACTGCACATTTATAACGTTGCTTTTCATTGGATAATCATGATTTATATAAACTATATACACGACTGTTCTTAATTAAATTTTTATATGTAATTTCATTTTTTACACAAATATTTGCTGTATCATATATTCCTCGTTAAAATTCTTGACAGATTATCTGATTTTATATAAACAGCCATTTTTATAAGGCCATATAACCTGTAAAAACCTTTATACATACAAATAGCTTATCAAGCCATATAACATGTTAAAAAAATGAAAGACCTTTTTTTCCACTAGATTTAAAATTGTCAATGGGAACCATATATCCGCTGGAACCTGTGTTACTGCTTCTTCCATCTATTGTAAAACCAAACTGTAAAAATAAATGCCTTGATTAAGTAACAACTTCAATACTTTATGTACCATCGTTCTGTTGGAATAATTATGATATTACCCAATTTTTGTATGAAAAATTGAATACTTCTGAAACTTAAAGCAGTATGCCTTTTCATTAAAGCTGCATGCTTCCAAGATGAGCAAAACATTACAAGAAAAATAAACTTCAAGAAAGGTACTTTGATTTTAAGACAGATAAACAAGATTCAAGACTAAAGTGTTAATTTACATGTTATGTATGATTAATGACTAATTTTGCAGTATATATCACCATATTTCTACTTCGTAACTATCGCAGTTCATGCTATTTTTGCATATTTTTACGTCTTTTTGGTAATTAAGTGCCATTTGCAAATTGCTAGTATGTAAATTTCTGTTTTTGTTCCCTTCACAACATTTTACTGCTAAGCAAATTTTCAAAATATTTATGTAAATTAGCATTCATCTCATGGCATGCTGCTTTAAAAAGGGGAGTTTGAGAAATACTATTGAAAGATTATACTGTTTTATTGCTAATCCTGTCAGAGGCTTGCGGGGAAACAATGTTTGTAACGTTGACAGTAAGTGTTCCATGTTTCAAGAATCCAACACTTCTTAGTGAATACTGCCTTCTGTCATTAGTCTATATAAAATAATAACAAAATCAAATTGAAACAAACATAAGACAAATAATAATAGGGAGAAGAAAATATTACAATCAGTACCATCTTACAGCTATATACATGTATTTCTCATTTCATTACAGCGGCAATTTACTTTGCTTTTGAAACAACACATGACTATATGAACATGAGAAATTTAAACATGGCAACCGTAAGAAAATTAGGATAATTTAACGAAAACCTAAAAAGATATTCATATTTTCGATGATAATACAATTTTCACAAATGGGGTTTGTCATAAGTAAAAACCATATATGCCACACAATATGGTAATCCAGGACCACCTGTGACATTTGAAGGCTGTTCAAGAACAGGTGGAACGATTGCCGTGTTATGGTCAGGGTTTGTGATAAGCGAACACACAGTTAACAGACAGACAGACCAAAAACAATAGGCCATCCCAGAGCATAAAAGATTACTGCTTATATGTAAACAGTTTTTTTTTAAATAACGGCATAAATATATGAATTTTAAAACTACCCCTACAGATTTATCAGCTGCCAATTCTACACCAGCATTATACAGCTTATCTTGAGTGGTTGGTATTTACCATTATTTGTCCCGAGAAAGCCCAAATATCTGGAAAAAAATGAAGCCTCTGTAGCACTTAAACCGAAAAATTACATTAAAATTGCAGACTCGGTTTAATTGCGTCTGTAAATTAGGGCTAATAAAGATGTGTAACATCCTTCACGACTCCTAGCACCAGTTTGAGCGGTACTCAATTATCAATACTTGAAAGTGCTGGACCCAATGATACCGAACAACCAGAAAAAATATAACAAATCTGGAGTCACATGTAAATGTGTCAAACAAAATCACACCCTTTTGAGATGAAATGATATTTTAATATTTAGCGTTTTCCCCCTAAATTGTTATTGGGCCAGGCACCGTGTGAATTGTGTTGAAACAAAATTGTGAAATTGTTCTTAAAAAAGAACTTTAATATATAAAGACTAGTTCTTATATATTCTGTTCCTTTTATTCTAACATCAAAAATATTATTTTGGATTACCCTAATGACTCTTTTTCAAATATTTCGAAACTAATTTACCATTTTTTGTTGGCACTTTTGTCTGTTGCAATATCATCATTTTATACCTTTTATTTAAAGCAGGGCTCGACAAATTCACTCGTGGAAACTCACTCGGGATAAGTTTCAATGTGCTTATTTATGCAAATACACAGATCAATATCTGCTGAAAACAGGTAGGCGGCATACATCAATCTAATAAATGTTCATTCTAGTGATAAAAGGTGGTATGTCCTGTGAAAAAGATGTATACCACGGAACACTAGACACAAGAATGTTTAAACTATGTCTTTCTACGAAATATGTCCATTTTTCAATTACTGCAACTCCACAATAAGCTACAGTGAATCGAAGTGTTTGGCCACACACACTGCATCGGCATGGTATGTGGGTTTAAATCAACCAATGATTTATTTATGTACATATTATGCATTTAACATGTAAAAAAAATAAATTTTCTTTGGATAGATATAAATAAATAGTCAAAAATGCATTTTGAATTTATATTAAAAAATCCTTCGGTTTCTCTACAAAATGGGTTACCTCTTCGCAATTGCTTTTTCCTGTCACATGTTTCTCTCTCTCATTTTGTTCAAAGCACCGGCTCCTCATAAGCACTGTTTTAATTAAGTAACATAGATTTTTATCACATTTTCCTTTGTAGAAATCGTGTACGCGATAAAAAGTCAATAAAATGGTATTACACAATTACATTTTTTCCTCCAAAATCTATTTTTCTGTGACATGAAAGTTTTGATAACTATATAATAGTATTTTAAAATGGTCATTTTATAACCGATTCTTTAAGAGTAGTATATTTACTTTCAAATCTTTGAAAAGCCGATGAATCGTGTATTTTGTAATTGGTTGTATTTTCTTCAAATACATTATAGCGCATGACTGGTGGGTTTTGACATGATTGTTTAAAGCACTTGCAAGAGAATCCGCATTCGGACTATTTTCAACAGAAAACTCTTCAACTTGTAATGCAGATACCAACATACACTTTTCACCTGATGATTATGATGATGTGATAATTAAAATTAAACGTTGTAATACTGTTAGGCTAAGAACACTAACATGTTTTAGTCTGAAGTGAGATCATTTCCAAATAAAGATGATAACACATCCCACTAGCACATGAACATTAAACCTTTCACTTAAATATTTTTTTCAGAGACTCTGTACATAAGGCAAGACCGTTCTTTTGCAAATTTTGCCAAAAGAAGCTTGACTTGATGGAAAACCACTCAAATATCTTTTGTCTTAAGTACGGATCTTGATACGGAAAATGCGTTTTAGGCTAGATTTATTGGGAATATCTACGCTCTTCGCAAATGTCTACAAATACATTCCTATTTATCGCAAATCTAAAAGCGTATTAAATGTGCCGAAAAAAAACAACAAAAAACAAATGAGCCGTGTCATGACGAAACCAACATAATGGGTTTGCGACCAGCATGGATCCAGACCAGCCTGCTCCTCCGCGTAGTCTGATCAGGATCCATGCTGTTCGCTTACCAACCCTATTACAAATAGAGAAACTGATAGCGAACAGCCTGGATCCTGATCAGACTGCGCGGATGCGCAGGCTGGGATGGATCCATGCTGATCGCAAACGCACTATGTTGGTTTTGTCGTGAAACGGCTAAAATGCTGCTCTAAAACCAGACTAATTTAGCGTCGCAATTTTTTTTAGTTTGAAATCGATTAAGTTATGATGGGGTAGTAACCTGAACGGTTACCTCGGTCGAACTCGACGTAAACAGTTTTGCTTCCAATTTTGATGTTTTGGGGTTTTTTTCCGAGTCATTCAATGTCGTTTTTGTTTTCTAGAAAACGTGCAATTCTAAGCTGCAAAAATGAGCTGCAAACACATGGTAAGACACACTTTGTATTGATTATCAATACAAAATTCAAATGTCAGAAATATTTCAATGAGTACGTTTTTGAAAAAAAACAACGGAACAAGTCCTGTACGGAACTGGTTACTTGACTATTTGAGTTAAGTTTGACGGAACCACAACCTGTTTTATTTTTATGTAAAATAAGTTTGCCAAATCGGCAGTTTGATGAACCGACCTTCACCTTCTATATCCCCGCAAGTGGTTTGACAGAAATGGTAGTCAAATAAATTGTATATATTGACTTCCACGGCTAGAATCAGAGATCTCTTTGTTTTCGGTCAGCATCTCGCTTCTACCACAAAACTAGAAACAGACATTTCTGTAATAAAATGTGGATTAAGGTGTAAATGTGAAAATGCAGAAATTTAAAACTAACAACTTGTTCAACAACATAATTATAACGCTAGTTTCATTTCACATTCTCATTTGTCTACAGTAATTATGCACAAACAAATGAAACATGTACGCTAAAAGTCGATATAGCCCGGTCCAATCCCGTCCTATGCGTAAATAGAATTTTATCATGTTGTATTTGATAAAGTGCAAATATACCTAATAAATTTTATTTTATTTTTATAAGTTATCAGACACCTAATCAATACATATTGAAATTAAATGAAAATAACAGAATGTTTACGTCTTACTACTTTGAAAATAATAAAAAAAGTGTATCTTGACTAGTTTTAGCAAAAACGTAAATGTAAATGAAGAAATAAATTAAGTTATAAGATACAATAACAAAATTAAATAATATTTAATTAGGGTTTTTATGAAATGCTTTACGTCAGATATCACATCTTTATGACGTACATATCATTAGTCGCCGGTAGAAACCGGCGACTATATTTGTAACAGTTTAATATTATACCTATGGTAGGAGAAGCCCTTAAAATCTGAAAATAAAAACATATCAATCATTGTACAATTATTTTTCAGTAATCTCAAAAATTCAAACATATGATAACTTTGCTCAGTGAAATGAAATATACACATATTGACATCTTAAAAAGCAACATTACAATTTTTATAAAATGAATCAATAACGTATCCCCAAGAATCAGTCATTGAATATTAGGGTTACTTTTACTTTTTTCTATGTGTCAAGCATTGCTATTTTATAATATATAACTCATGAATGATATTTGAAATGACACTTTAAAATTATTTGGTTGTTGATATCTTATGAGACCTTTTATATTACATTTTTTTTATCTAATTATAAACAGATTCTCCCTGGTCTTTCGTAAGAATTACGTGACTACATGTTTATATATGTTGTATATCGTTATAAAATCTATTAATAGTAACGATGTGTTGTTAAAAAAAACAAACAAAAAACAGATTGCTGATAAGACATGCAGGTAACTTGTTAATGGTTGGCAAAAGGTATGCATGGTTACTGATAAGATGCAGATCATTGTAATTTTGTACAGATGATTACATAAGTTATTGTTCATTAATCAGTTTCATACTTTATATCATTAGAAAAACCTGTTTACTCATATTTTACACATTAAAAATAAATTTTCATAACCTTTTTCTTTCTTCTTCGTAAAGGGTTAAACTTGGCCCGTTCTGTCAAACTTTCGACAAGAAAGTTCAATAGTTTAGTTTAGGTTGAACATCCCAAAATAATTTTATGCTTTAGAGGCACAGTATTGAAATATATGATGGTAATCGTTGATTTCGGTATATTCCGTCGGTTTCAGTCACGCAGGTTTCCAAAACGGTATGACGTTAGGGGTCCGGAATCGTATTAGATACATTGATAGTTTATCGCACTGAAAGGCAATTAAACGTTTATTTTATATATCGTATGTAATGATTGGAATACATGTTTTTTCGATAGCACATAATAATGATGTAAAACACTTTTACAGTAAAATTGCACTGTTTCATGAAATAATTAAACATATATATTTTCATAGTCACTTTGCAAATATACGATGATCGGTAATTATTTGTCGGTAATTATCTGAATCTGAACTAGTAATCTATACGAATTTCAATGTATGGTACAACAGTATATGTATAAAGTACAATAAGTAGAAGAATTACCAGCATAGCACTTGCCTTATAAGCCTCGGTGGCAAACATTACTCAACTCATTGTTCCTCTTATTTTTATACTTGAACCATTAAACTTATATTTTCTTATATTTATGATAGTACAATCATTTTTCTATCCGGCGACTTGATGCTTTAGCATCAAAATTTCTACTTGTTTATAAAGTTATCTGAATGTTGAATCAACAGAACATGTAATATGAATTATAACATATCAAAAAAATGGAAACAAACAGTGATAATTATATATAATTTATCATGTCATTACTTTAAGTTCTATAAATAAAGTGCATTCCTGATAAATTTAGCTTTTCCAGTCAGCCTTAGGTATTATCAGACACTTTTGCAAAAGATACATTACACTCATTGCTCAGCACTGGTTGATTCCAGGAACGGAGTCGAAAGTGTGTCTATAAGGTTACATCTTCCTACAAAATCGAACTAAAAAAATTGTTGATAAAACAAAAAGGATAATACGATGATCATGTATTGATATGAATTTACTATTATGTTAATAACATGTTAAAAACTATAACACATGCTCAGATTATGATCTTTTGTATAGGTGACTTATAGGTCCTATGGACCGGATGTTCATCTTTGTGTATTTTTGTGTATGTATATGCATGTAACACATGTCACTATGATAAAGAATTTACTTACTTACTTACTAACGTACTTACTTATATTAACTTTAGAAATGTCAAATACGAAAGCCTGAATATGCATTTAAAATATACATGTCATCTTCAAAATGTATGACAGAACGGCAGGTCTAAAAAAACAAAAGAAAGACGGCGGATATTTACGATCAATACAGAGTAAACATTTCGTTTTTTTGTTTTGTTTTTTTTTGTTTTATTTTTTTGTAATTTGCCAAAGCAAACAAAACATGGTTCGAGGAACGCGTTGTTTGCATTAGAAAATATGTAAAATTATTTTGCCGTCGGTCTAAAAACCAAGCAGTCTACAGTTTTATTAACTTTTGTAACAGTATTGTTGTAAATCTCATCAAATATTGCTCATAAATTACCATTTTAAAACACAAAACCCCACGGTACCACTAAAGTTCGTATACGAATTTAAACATGTAAATGAAGATTATAATCAGCTTGTGTATGCGCTACGTCACAGTGTTAAAGTTGCTATCCAGAACACAGCAAATATGAGATTTTTTAGTGCAAACACTCTTTAACCGTTTTAGCTTCACGGTACATTAGGCCTGGCGTTTAGAAAAAAAAAGATAAAAGTAAAAACCATCTCATAGAAAAGATTAAATTTGTATGAGATATCCGTTACAATGCGGAAATATTGTCCTAGGATGATAATTTGGTCTTAACGGTTTAGTTTTAACATATTTTATTGCATTAAATACATGTTTACAAACATATCATACAAATAATGAGTATATATCAAAATGCAAATGGGTTGGGCAACAAGTTCTTACAACATTAGATTAAGCCCTTCCCAGAAATTAATATTACAGAAGAAAATACTTTAAGGCAACAATGATTATTTTTAACATGCATATAAGCTTAAAAATATGTATTTCATTTTTGAACAGTTCATTTATTCATTTAAATTAAATGTACAATTTTGATTTTGAAGTGCGATCCCTGTAGTTGTTAAAATAGTTTAAGTTTGGTTTTTGGGGAAAGATTGGTAATGAATATTTGTTATTTAAGTAAGTAAGATCAGAACAAATAAGCCAGTATAAATGACAAATTTTAGATTAAACACAACATGTAAAGTCAAATATTATCAAAACGATGGGTCGTCTTGATAAATTTTTGAACTGATTCGAAAATGACAACGTTACCTTCGTATTCTGAATTTTCACGACCGAACAATAATGGACCAATGTTTAATGGATGATAAGATCGGGTTTCTCGAAAGAGTATTATTCGTTGTTCGACGTAACGATTACATTTGAAAAAGAAATGCTCGACCTTTTCAATCACAATTTCACATTGACAAAAAGGGTCTTCGCGCAAATGGTTATTTTATAAATCGTTATTTAAATTACTACAATTATTTCTTAAACGTGTATGCAATATTGATAAGTATCTCTGGCCATAAAAATAATGCTTCGGAACCGTTGGTGCTTTAAAAAGACTTTTTAGTTTAGATTTAAATATCTTGAGTGTCTGAGAGTTTCGTATATTTGGGTCGAGGTTATTCCATAATTCTAACGAGGATGGTTAAAACGATGCATTATATAATTGAGTGCGTCTAGCTATAGTAACATAGTTGTATTATTTCGCAAAGGATAAGAAGTAGTTTCTGATACAGTAGGCGGAAACAAAGAAGATAAATAGTCCGGTAGTAAACCGTTTTTTAGCTTTATAAACAATTACAAGTTTTTGAATTTTTCGCATGTCAGAGTGTGAGACCCAACCGACTTCTTTGACCAAACAATCTATCGATACTGGGCGAGTTGCATCCGTTATAATTCTAGCGGCTTCGTATTGTTATTGCTCAAGTGATTGTTTTTCATATGCAGCACACCCATCCCAAACAATTGATGCATACTCAAGCATCGGACGCATGTAAGATATATAAATCTGGTTTAAAGTAGATCTTTTGAGTTGGAATTTTAAAGCACGCATAGTGCCTAATACTTTTTGTGTTTTATTCATTAGGCTTCAATCTGCCTTACCTATTTTCCGCATTGTTATTTATCTTTGTTATGTAAACAAAGGCTCAAGTTATCATCCTGGGACAGTACGGATGATCCGAAGGCGGACTTTCTTATGCAAACAAAATTGTACTTCCGATTTCGCCACAATGAAGTTTCTGATTTTTATGTTAATAAAACTCATTTTGGTTGTCTGGACACCAACATCACATATGGAGTATATATGAAACCAAATTTATTAATTAAATGTCGCTATTCCTGTTTTTATGAAATGTATTAAATACAGCTTTAATTTGTCCAACGATATACGTACTATCTATCTACCTTAAGGTAGTCGATTTTCCAAACATTAGCTACATTATCGATTTTAATTATCGTAAACTATACAGACGGAACAGAAATGGGATCGAAAATTTCAATAAGTGCTATAATGTATTCATAATTGACTGGTCAATAAAATCAGACTATATGAATCTAGAAGTAAGTTGATTCCGACCAGAATTATTTTGATCTGTTACCACACATATCACACACATAATGTCAACAAATGACAACAAATTCTTCAGTATTGAGTTCTTGACTTTTATAACTATGTCGAATATGTAAAAAATTTCAATTTCTTCGTAATTAACAAGTTTGTTCACCGTTACTAAATCAAACGGGACATGCCAACTGGCCGAATGTCGAGCCTGCTCTTCTTATTCAAACGTAAAACCATAAGCTTCAGATCAAGGGGAAAGATGAACAGCCATTTTCACAACTATGTCCCACTCAGCGCATGCCGGCTCTACATGAATTTAATCTTGACAACTCAAGTCACCATTGAGAAAATTGTTCCAAGTTATATTTTAAATAAAGAAAAACATCCATGTATATACAAGTTACTCTCAAAAATTAATGTTTTTGACCTTTGACCCTAAAGTAAGTCCTCGACCTTTGCGACAGACACATAAATTTTTCGCGCGACCCTCCTCCTCACTATCCGGACACGGGTTTTGAACCGACCAACCAAGTGTGACCTTGACCTTTGAGAAGAACACTTGAATTATCGATACGCTATCATAGTTAGGAATAATAATTTGGACTTCAACCAAAAGTATAATCGTAATGCAGAACGATAAACATTGATCGTGGTGATCGACGAGAAACCAGGATATGTATTGTTTCCATAGATTGGTCTGTGTTAGTCTTTAAAATTTGTAAGAGAAACGTGAAAGTTGGAATTCAATATACCAAATAATAATGCTCAATAAAACACCTTGCTTGTAGAAATAAATAGAAATAGTTAAAGTTGCAAACAGTGTCTGATTGTTTTATGCATATTTTCTACATACAAATTCACAAGCATAAGTTTACATACAAGTTTCCGGAATTTAGAAGTTCGGAATTATTTGAACAAGTAGAAACATAAGGTTAACATTGAACCCCAATTGTTTAAGCCATGATGAACAATATAGGAAGCTTATTAAATTCATAAAATGGCAAAATTATAGGACTTTTAAACAGTTATAACTACATATAAATTCTATATTAATCAAAGATAAATGGTTTCAGCTAATTGGAAGATACTGACATTTTGAAGGTTTTACAACTTCAATTATAATATTCCTTCACATCTTTTTCAATTTCCGAATTTTGAAAGTAAATTTGAATTGATATCACCCAAATGTTACCAGAAAATCGTTCGGGCAATTTAGTCTCATTCAGTGAATTACTGAATTCAAAATTTATAGGTCACCTTTTGGTTGATAGTAACAATAGTAGAAGATCCGGAATTCAGAAGTTACACTGTACATCATATAAGGTACAATGCAAAGACATGACAAAATAATTACTATTTTACTATTGACCCTTTCCCTGCTGTAACCGGAAGCAATTAGATTTTGCCACAAAGGTCTGCCTGCACATCTGTTCAATTTGACTTGGATTGTCACTGTCTAGCTGTTGCTCGTTTTGACTGTTTTAGTATTTTGATATTGAAATGAACCGCATGTTACCAATTCAATTGTTGGCGAAGCAATTATTTAAAATTTAAACAACGGGTCAAATCTCTATTGCAATATGAATAAAAAATGAATAGGAAAAATTCTTGAGCAGAAAGTCTCTGTACCTTTTCAAAACCGGTGATACTGTTGCTACATAAGAACAGCGTTTCATGTAAATTATCACAGTGTTAGAAATACTTTCATCTGCTTTAAAGCGTAACACATGATTCAAATACGTATTTGCTAATTCCTTATTTACAACCAAAGATTCATGAATATTTCTTCAAGAGTAGAATTAATAAGATAATTATATTTCGTCCCTTTAAAGGGTACTAACATTGTACATATACATAATCTATAGCCGTTTCGTGAATAACTCACTAAATGTAAATTCGATATAATAATTGTATTGTGTAAACGTATGTCAGGATGGATAAAATAAATACAATTCTTTTAAAGTTTTCTAAGTTTATAACAAGTATTTCGGCAACAACAGTGTCTAGTGAGTTAATAATACTGGATATAAATACATACCAACTTACAAGTTTGGATAACAATGTCGTTTGTAAGATGTTTACTGTATTTGAACTTTGGCGGTTTTAAAACTTTATTTGCATTACTTGGAGGTCAAGACCGAAGTGACAACATTGGTTGGATTCCGACTTTTATAAGGTTCGATGTTTGAAATCCACCAATGAAACAACAGAAATCCGGAAATCCTCCAATGGACAGACGGCCGGATTTCTGAATCTGAAATCTTGGATTTCAATGGCGGCCATATTGAAATCTCATATAAAATCTACATACGAAAATCATTAATATACAGAAACATGTAGTGAATACTTAAGGATTTCTGACCTTAATCAATCATAAACTTTACATAAATTACGTTCTTGAATTGAATATGGCTGAAATTGATATTAACAATAAGAAATCTTCAATATAAAATATGAAGTGACAGATTTCAAAGATGTCTGGCATTCGACGTCTGCTACACAAAAATGTAAAGAGAAAATCAGTTATCTGCTATACATAAAAGGTAAGTTTAACAATTTTATCAGCTTAAATTGCAAAGTCAATAAGTGTTAATACAGTGTTCCTTCAGATCAATCAGGTAAGTGAATCTTGTTATTGTAGAAGTCAACAAATTATGGAGCTATAGGATTTCACAATGTCACTTGGATTTCATTAAAAGTTCTGTTGTAAGTACATTTCAGAATAATGCTAGAATGTCAGATCCTTACAATTGCGTCCCTTTAAACGATACTAATCGTCTTTTCTCCGTATTTATAGATTTGATACCGCGTGTGTTGAGGCATGGTTCTATACATGTTTAGCTTTCAATGAATCCTAAAGGGTTATGTTGAACCATTGAAAAATAGCATAAACGTTTTAACTTAATATTAGGGGGCGGCAAGATAAATCATTTAAAAATAATTGTTTTTCTTTAAATATTCATTTTATACGATAAATATCTCAATTGCTTACATTTATAAGATTAAGTTGGTACATGCTATAAGCATGGTCACAAAAAAAATATCAAAAACTATTTCATTTTAAACAAAATTTGTTCTAGAACAGGCCGTCGTCATAGGCAAATTGCTCAAAACAGGACATTTTAAATGAATTAAAAAATTAAAATGCTCAGAGTAGTTCTTAGAAAGATTGATGACGACTAAATAGCGAGCTAAGCGTGTAAGGGAGCGACATTTTTAGTACGCAAATTCTTAAATTGGTTTGATTTTAATACAATTGTTTATTATCATTTCAATATCTACATAAATGTAAAACTTCCAGGCAGTTGTGATAGAAGCATAAAGTGATTTAAAACTGTACCAGGTTATTGAAAAGAACCACCACAGCAAAGACAAATGTCGTCTCAGTTATACCCTGTTTAAATTAGATGTTGGTTATGTCTATAAAAACAGATCTTTTTTGTCATAAATTCAAATACTTTGGCAGAAATCGATAGATATATTAATAAAAAGATATACGGTCCACAAACATTTTTTTATTTCATTGGTTCACTTTAATTGTAGATTATTACGACCGAAGTATTAAGAAAGACGTAAATGTTCTGCAAATCAAGAGTCTATTTTCAAACTCGTATATTCTAAAGATAACATTAAAAATGAGCAATTAAAAAATTAAACAATTATCATGAATGATTTGATGAAATTAAGTATATTTGACATATCTTTTATATTTTTGAATATCGAAAGATCAACCTTGCGCATACAACCTTCAATATTTTAAAAAGCCCAAGCAAAATCCTGATATTCGTATTTAAATTACCACTTTCTTAATTCATTCCTTAGCAAAATGTATGAATAGATTATTTGATATTGTATTGCATTAAGCAATAAGTTGGTGAATTTTCATTGGCTGAAAGGCAAGCAATTTTTTTAAGCGAAACGCGAATATAATAGTATTGAAACTTATGATTATCAAACAATCTAAATTCAGCATAGGAGGCAATAACTTGTATTAACTTCTTAAGAAAATTATTATTATTAGTTTTGTGATCTGTGACTAAATGTACAACTGTGATTTAATTTAAACATTTGAAATGAAAACATTTGAAACATGAACCTTTAGCACCATTTTAATACCACTAGATTACATACACCTTGAATTGGTTGGAAAAAGACATTTTACCGTAAGTAATACATTATTATACATCGATCATTTATGTTTCTATCTCAGTTATACGTAGTATTTCTATTGGTACTGTATTTTCACCTTTCTTAATCAGTCCTTTTTACATAATCTCCCCCCCCCCCTAGTTTTCAATTTCAAACCGTTACCATTGTGCCAGAATAAACCACTATCTATTAGACATCTAGGATTTAAATCCATGAGCAATTTCTGAATCGTCTGTCAACTTCAATATCTCGGCTCTGGCAGCAATTGCGGAGTGAAGTGTCAATGTCACAAATTATTATTCGAAAGCTAAAAAGCAGCAAGTATCGGCGATACAGGACTCTAAATCCGGTAATTTAAATCCAAAAACATTTAAGAGTCACCTTTGATTTAACATGCAAAACGATACCAGCTTTTTACGTTGCTCAGTGGATAATACTTCAACAAAATGTATTCAGTTTGTACTAACAATTTCTTTCCAAATAGGAAGAACATGGAGAAGTACAACAGGACAACAACAGCACTGGTTTAGAATATGTATTTTCTACCGGCTTCGGTTCTATAAAACCTTCATCAGGATAAAAAAAATACTAAAAAAATCGACCTTCAGTTGTTGTTAGTTAAAAAAGAAAATACCGGCATTGTCCCAAAATATTTACAAAATATTTAAAACTAAATCATATAACTATTACGAGTAAATCGTCCTACTTGTCATTATTAAGTATAGGTTAGTGTTTAATAATACAAAAATAATTGGTCAAGCCTGCCGCAGGCAAGCGACCTAACATAAATATATATTCAACAATATAATGATAACGGACAACAAGAAGCAAAATTGAATGCAAATGTTTGGGCTTCTTATTTATGGAAAAAAAACATATTGTGCTCATCTGAACAAATCTGTGAGGAATTCTAATTTAAAATTCAACCATTTTGTACTTAAGTATTGAATTCTGCTTAATTTGGTGTCAAATGGGCATGATCCATACCCATGCAGTTTACAAACAGAATTATCAAACCGTGACAGCAATATTTTCACTTTTGAGATTTTTTCGCTGTCTTTGTGGATTTTTTTTTATTTTATTGACACATCAGCTTTGTTTGTGCCGTGTTGATGTCATGAAAAAACACCTTTCCACACGTATAAAAACAGTGTATTCAATCAAAGATGTAATATTTTGGATTCTTGAAGATCGTTCAGCACGACATTATCGTTGTGATAGTGTAATTATTTGTTATTTTTGTAGATAGGAGGTTAGAGTATTCCCCCTGATATACAGTATGATAATATTAGGATAAGTTGACTGTTTTATAGTTATCCTTTGACGTCAAACCTACGTTATAAACGCTTTAAAACCTATGCTCCCCTTTTAAAATTCAATTTTATCTAGTTGGGCGTCCTGTGTTTTTCTTAGGTCACAAGCAAGTTTTACTTGGGGATGACTAGCCGCTTTTCAAGGAATAGTACTAGCGGGCAAGATTATAGGTTATGTTGAAACCGACACATGAACACATCTGCAGTTGTTTACTTACTAAATATAATTCAGTTGATCTACTCATTTACAGGTTCAATTGAACTGATCTCAACGTTTAAAGAGGCAACTTATTTTTTTAACATTATATGTGTCTCTCAGATTAATCTCGAGAAGAAAAAAGTGTTTCATTTTAATTATGAAATTATTATTGGTATTTATTGACTACATTGTGCAAAATGTATGTAGTAGATATAAGCTGAATTGAATTTTACTTTGCGTTTTAATGATTAACCGGAAACACCTTGTGAGACTGGAGCTCACATATGTACTTTTCCAATTAATTACACGCACACGGTGCAATTCATTGTCATTTGTGCTAACACTTATGTATAGTTTGACATGGGGATTCCACTTTTGCCTATTTTAGGTTAAAACACGTACAAATGTGTGCAAAAACGGCACCTTAATACATCAGCATAACATCATATGTATAATACTTGCACAAAACAACCATAATTTTGAATTTTTGAAAATTGTTGTTGCCTTTTTATAAATTATGTTAAGAATTGACAAAAAATGATTACAAAGCAGACGGCGGTGGATTCAATAGCAACGCAGTGCGTTGGTCCCGGTACCATTTATGTCTATTGTGAGAGTTTAACTTGACATAACGCATTTTTCAATTTAGAACATTTCTTTTCTGACGTTGACATCAAAGAAACGCTTTTATTTTAGTGTTGAAAACAATAAGATTATTATATTATATCATAAAATTCTAACACTAGCTGCCGGTACAGACAAGAATGTCTAGCTCGAGATTAACTGTATATTTGGGATAACGAGGCTCTGCCGAGCTGCCGCTAAACAGTTACTATAGAGCAAGATATTCCCGGCTGTACCGACAGCCGGTGTTGATTCTTTTTCTTGCGTATTACATATCAATTATTTTCAGAACAGAAATCACGAAAACATATATTTTTATTACGTACTTTTTTCTTAGATATTCCTGTCTGTACCGGTAACCATTGTAAGATTCTTACAATATACACAGATGCTGTCAATGGAAATCGACGTAACTAACGTGCAGTATTATAAAGACATATGGGCAAAATTAAAGGTGTTCGACATATATTCTTGGAACATGGCATGTTAGAATATGATAAACATTTCAAGCTAAAAGACTTAGGGGTCACCGATCTCATTTTCTGCACAAGAATTTCATCTTTTTACATATTTGGGGTAATCTCAGGGGAAAATAACTTAAACATACGTCTGAAAAATCTTTTTTTTTCCTTTTGTAATGTTTTCAGTATTTTTCCAAATTTTCAGCAACAAAGAAAATCCATGAATATTTATGTTACCTTTTTCATAAGTGGTAATTTTAGTGTTTTTTTTAAAATAAACCATTATTGAAATCACATACTATTTTCTTCGGTGAATGCCACCGAAATAAACATTAAGGGAAAAGCTTCCAGAATCAGGAAGGATGAAATTGCTGGCACAATACGTAGATTTAAGATGATGTCCTGTATGTTTCATTAGGACACCGCATGATTTAGTGTGTTGTCGCCAGTAAAAGCTTCTCAAAACGAAAGTGAAAGTAGAAATAAACAATACTGAAATCCAGTGAAATCACAAAAAGGTAAACTTTCTAGGGCATTACAATATATGAGTATATAATATGAAATTAGGCAAAGCCTATAAACGGGGAAGACGTTAAAAAAATCCTTTCATTCTTTCCGTTTTAAAGGTGTCATTCGGTGTCATTCGGTGTTACATGCACCGTTTCCGTTTTCAATCGGAACACTTGACGATTATTATTAATCCGAAAAGTTGAGATTTGTTCTGTTATCGGAATACCAGGCCTATTATCATTGAGTTACATTGTAAATGGCGGCGCCCGACTAGAACTGACACTGAAAATTTCATTGATAGGTATAGAATTCTATATATTTTTTAATTGTTTTTTATTTGATTTTCTTTTAAATATACATGTGTAGTCTATAGCCGGGCAAGCCAAAGCCCGGACCCGCTTCGCGGGCCCGGTCTTTGACTTCCCCGTATAAATATTAAGAATGCACTTTAATTTTGGGTCTGAAACTGTAATGGAGAGGAAAAAATAAGAGCATTAAGAAAATAAGGACACCAGTCAACCTCATGCACCTGACCATTAGCGCAAGATAGGGAGGAGTCAAGTGTGGGAATTTGTGAATCATGTGTAAAATGTAAAGTTATTTCATTTACAAAGACAGCACAACAGAAAATATTTGTTCATATCATGTAAAATTGAAATTTATTGACATGTATTATCACACACCCGTGCCGATTTTGCGACTCCGTAAATATGGTATTGCACGGCCGTGCATATATTTTGACATGGCGTCATTAGCATTATACAAACAAAGTGTACAGACGATCTAAATGTTATCGTTACACTAAAGGTGCGTCAGTTAAAAATGACTCTTATTTCACTTTAGACGGTCTTTATTTTTGGTATGTGATAAAAAGAATAATAAATTATTACTGGGTCCACACAAGTCTATGCAAATCCCCCCTCCCACCTTATTTAAAAGCTGTCAAATTTAGTACTGCTACAATGTCTTATGAAATATAAAATCACATAACTAGACAATAATCAAATATTTCATAATATTGACATATCACATAATCATTTAATTAATGCAGACAAGCAAATAATTAGCAAATAATTAGCTGGAAATATTTATTAATCACAGAGTAAGAAAAATATGCAGCCTGACTGAGACTCAAAACAAGACCCTCAGAATATCATGCCTCACCAGCACTACGGTATGAACCCGGAACCCTTTGAGTACCATACTGCAGCTCTACCGCATAAACATTTTTCTCTTAACATGCGATCCACGCTATACATGAACATTATAAGTCCCCCATTGAAATATCTCCTTAAAAAATTGATGAACTGACATAGTGAGATGTCTGGTTATACAGTCTTGGTCCTATGCTGGTTCCCGAAAGTAACTGTGCAGTCTGACTGGGGCTCAAACCTGGGAGGCTTGCATGGACACTTTTCATACCATTCTGAAGCTCTACCAACAGAGCTATAAGGTTTCTTCAATTTCCCCTTCTCTAATCATTGAACAGTTAATACTGTGACATCCCTGCCATATTGAACTCCACAATTTTTTCATGAGTATAAAGAATACGTCTCAGCTATAAACCACCATGGCTCTACATTTTGCCCCGATATCAAACCCCGGACAATCAGAATACCATATGGGGGCTGTACTGACAAAGCTATCTCAGGCCATCTCACATTCCTACCCCCTCCACAATTAGAACAGTAAAAAAGAATTAGTAGCTCAAATATACCTTTAAAACCCAAAATGGTTAGTGCAGAACTCCTGGATTAAAGATGAGAGTGTATCATAATTTTGTTAACCTATCTAGCTCCAGTGAAACAAGGCCCAAAAAAAAAACTATCCTTAGAAATATGTCAATCTCCCTATATTATGTTATTCAAATTGATACAGTAAATACTAGACAGCTCATTGAGCTCAAACATGTTACATGCATGTATTAAACAATTAATTCCATTTTGTCTCTAGTTAAAGGGGATGCAACTCATGTTTACCAAATTGTTTGTCCTTATCTGTCTATCTCAGACAAGACTATTCTAGCTGTTTATAAACAATTTGGTTATTGGCAGTGTGCTTATCAGGCTATACAGAAACTTTCTTATTATTTTTTATTTATAAATAGAATGGAATAATTGATATTTTGTGTGACTGGCTGTGTAATATACTTTAGAGTTGATTTCAATTAGTCCTTACCTAAAGGTATCCTGCAACAGGATTCATCCAATAATTATTATTTTTTTTTTTTGATATTCAGATTGTTTTCCGAATTTTCTTCCCCTTTCCTTTCTATTGCAGCCCTCTGTCTTTTTACCAAATTACTGATGTAAATGTTGTCAAGCAGTTTTATTGTGCCGCCTTAAAAAAGGCGATATATAGGGGTTACTTTTGTTGGCGTCCGTGTCAGTGTCGGCCCTTAAGCTTTTCCAGAGCACAAGTCAGTCATTATAAGTTGGATTGACTTCAAACTTGATATGCATGCTTCTTAAAATGACTCGGTACAAGAACCGGTACTCTGCACTTCTTAAGTTCTGAGTTATTGCCCTTTGTTAATTTTTATACTTTATTTTTGTCCGGGCCATATAATTCGGGCCAATAATAAAAGCTTTGGACTTGAAACTTCATAGGATGATAGATCTCATTAAGAAGAAGTGCAGTGCACAATCTTCTTGAACCAGTACTGAATAACTCTGCAGTTCTTATTTTTTGAGTTATTGCCCTTTGTTAATTTTCATACTTCATTTTTGTCCGGGCCATTTCTCCTAAAGTATAAAAGCTATGGACTTGAAACTTCATAGGATGATAGATCTCATAAAGAAGAAATGCAGTGCACAAGAACCGGTACTCTGCATTTCTTAATTTTTTAGGTATTGTCCTTTGTTAATTTTCATACTTTATTTTTGTCCAGGCCATTTCTCCTTAAATATAAAAGCTATGGACTTGAAAGTTCATAGGATGATAGATCTCATTAAAGAAAGTGCAGTGTACAAGAAACTGTACTCTGCACTTCTTTCGTTTGAGTTATTACCGTTTATAAATTTTCATACTTGATTTTTGTTCAGGCCATTCCTCGTAAATTATAAAAGCTATGGACTTGAAACTTCATAGGATGATCTTATTGATTAAAAGTGCAGTGCACAGAAACTGCTGTTCTGCACTCCTTTTTTTGAGTTAGTGCCCTTTGTTAATTTTCATATTTCATTTTTGTCCTAGCCATTTCTCCTAAACTATATTGTTCACAAGGCGACACATCCGACGCGCAGAGTTCTAGTTTTAATTAACAGGGAGGTTTAGGCGCATGACCTGGGCATCCCGGGACAATCCCGGCATCACCCGTAGCTCAACCCTGGTGAAATCAGTGATGGTTGGGATGGATGGTGATGAAACCGTGTATAGACGGTCTCCAAGCGATCAACCAGGATTACACCGGGTTAGCATCGGCACTGACCCGTATATAGCCGGTGTTATATTGGGTACTAAAAAAACAGGAATGCACCTGGCCTGGAGATGTGTAAACGCAATTTGATTTTTCAGAAAAACACCACGGAACACTCTGGTTCAATGGTTTAAGACACCGTAGCAATACAGTGGCCATTACCGGGACAGTGTAAATGGAACTTAGCTTAAATTGGACAGCCCAATTATAAGTTTAAACCAAGTCTGAGCTGGCTTATATCTTTTTTCTATTATAGAGTAATGGGAATAATTGTTAACGTTAGCTAGACCTGTTATTTTGTGATTACATGTCTAACTTTGGGACAGATTTACTTAATGAATTTATTTATGTCTTATTTATATTATGGAGGGACACTGGCTTTCAATATTCAGTTCTAGAACAGAACCAATCCCACTACAGACATTTAGTAGAGTAGGTGTTTTCTTGCACTCTTGAATAAGTTCACTAAATTTTATTGTGGCTGAGTTGGTAATGGGACATTTCAGACAATATATCTATAGACATTTCTTACCAGACACATCAAACAAGATTTTGGGACACTTCAGGACAGTTTTTGGGACATTTCGAACCGGACACTTGGCCCATACATTGGACACTTTGGACCAATCATTTTGACACTTTAAACCTTTCTATGGAATGTATCGGACCAGTTTAAAATATCAATTTTTGTTATATTCATGTATATCATTATTTTTTACGAAGACATGGAAAAACAACAAAGTGCCATGGCCGCCGGGCAAAAATACAACCAAACTACTTACTCGTATTTTTGAGTTTTCGTCGGGTGCCTTCCAAAGCAAAAGTACAACATGGCACAAATCAGCCACCGTAGAATTTATTATGTACTTTTTTATTTGTACAAAAATATAGAAATGGTACAATGTATTAGTTAAGTTTTAAGTTGACTCTCAATAAGTCAAAATCGGTTTACTCGAAATTCCGCTTTAGTCGAATAATTTCTAAAGTCCCGTCAAATTTTCTTCTTTATCTTTGTATTTTAACTCCGCTTAGGTCAAATTTTGACTTACCGAGACTCCTGTTTAGTCGAAAAGAAAAATTTGGTCCCTCAATTAAAGTCCAACATATTTACTTCTCATAAGTCGAAGTGTGGAAAACAACCGTCTGATCAAAAGTCGGCAACATCAAGGTGAGATGTGTCCACTCATGATTTACACGTTACAAGATATTTGTTTAATTAATTATCTGTCAATTTTTGTCCTTCCGGTTCACGGATAGTTGCATCATTTCGTTTCCCGTCCGATGATGAATTAAAATCAAATGTAATTTGTGTGTTTCTGTTTCACGTATAATATACAGTATTAAATTTTTGATGATATATTGTTGTCATTATAATTTCAGTTGTAAAGTGATTTAACCGTCATATTTAAAATGGTTAAATATTGCAGCATTGCCACGCTGACAACAAAGACAAACCTACCTCTTTGCACATTCAATCAGGCCCATGTATATAGCATGTAATTGTGGTAGTTCCACGTTACTCGAATTCCGTTTCTCTCGAAGTTAAATGCCAAGTCCCTTGGACTTCGAGTTACCGAGAGTCAACTGTACATGTATAAATAATGGAACAATCAATAAACGTCTAATCCCATTTCAGTAAAAAAAAATATAAATTATAATACTCCTAAAATAATTGTAAATGTAAATTTTGTCAAAAGAATGTGTGTATATTGGGTTTTTTTCAATGCTGTTAATTGAGAACTATCTGGCCTGTTTTTTTAAGCTATATAACTGGTATCTGTCTTAGGTAAGAGGTGTTCACTTTTAAGCAACATAAAAGGTGTTAAGCGGCCGGACAGCTCAGTCGGTAGACAGAGGCGGTACGGTAATCTGAGGTCACGAGTTCGGGTCTCTTTGACTGGCCATAGTGGCCCAAGAGTTTAATTCACATTGCTCTGTAACCCTGGGAAATTCGAGAAAATCATTTGCATATATAGCAGGGAAGTATTTTACGGTTAAGAACGTGTTTTCAGTACGTATTTAGGGGCAGTAAAAGTGTAAGCGACCGAACAACCTCGATCAGCGGGAAGAGCCGCGGAAGGGTAAATGTACATGTTTTCCGAGTGTCAGGCTTTCGAGTCCCTGCCAGGGCTGTTTACATAGCAAATAAAAATCTGTTCATAAAACAAAAAGAAATTATGAAAAAATGGTAAATTTAATATCGCCCTAAATAGGATTCGGACAGTCTGTGTTAGAAATGTCAGAAGATGAACTGGTAAAAGGGGAAGGGAGCTGACTAGTCTGATTACCATCAATAATGCTCTGATGAAACCTGATATCGGATATATTGGTACGCATATAGACACATGCTTGCTGAATTGAATATCAAAATGTTGCAATTAAATAGTGATTATATCCTAAGCGTAATGTAAGAAAAGGATTTTAAAACTAAACTTCGGCGTAAAGCACGTCGAAATCCGGAATTCACCATGAGGTCACAAACTTTTAAAAATGAAAATATCACAATTAATAATATTTCTCTATATAAATTTTTTATTCTTCGGAAGAGACACTGAACATCTTAAAGAAACCCGAAATTTACAAATCAGATCTGTTAAGATATTTTTTTTTAAGTTCTCAAAAGTAACAGACACAATACACGGTACTTAAACGTTTAGACGAACGCAGACGCACGCTAAACGTTTCTGGGGATATCAAACGCACGCTTTCAAACGCACGATAAACGAAAGACGATACTCGAAAAACGATAAACGTTAAACACTTGTAAACCATGCACGCTTCAGAAAGCGTTTCACCAAACGCACGTTGCACGATATACGCACGCACGTTACACGAAAAACGGACGCACGAAAAACGCTATTTTTGACAACTGAAACGTTCAACCTACTGTAAAACATTTTATTTAATACACTGATTACATCTTCAGAAGGGTTTGGTAGTGAAATGAATAAATGATTTAGAGATGAAATCAAAAGAGATTTAATGACAACAATTTTACCTATTGGTGTGAGAGTTCTTCTTTTCCAATTTTGAATAACATTTCGGATATTTTCTAATTCTTTTTCAGCGTATAGTTAAATTTATTATTTACTTAATTCAAAATAAAAAATTTATGCCTAACTGTTTTTAATGATTTGATCCAAACAATTTTTCCCTCTTTTTTAATTTTTTTGAGAAAAAAATTTCATTTTTTAGGGATGCACGAATACCAAAATCAATACTCGATACCGTCATTTTCCGATCGAGTACTCGGGGTTTCCGGAGATTTCAAATGTTTTAAAGTTTATCACACAGTACAACACCGCTCATCCCCACTTTCGTTTTTAATTTTAAAATTAAAACGTAACATAAATAGGACTGCAAAAAAATACATAGTATAAAAAAAAATGTCAACGACAGCATTTTAATAACCACAAATTTTACCCTAAAAAAACAGGATGAAAATTGAAGCGCAAATACGCCCAAAGGGTAGAAAAACCCTATATTTAAGTGACAAAAACGGTACCATATCTGGAAGTGCCGGACTATTTTTGACGTTGGTTCCGATCTTAGCTGTGTATAAACGTAGAATTTGGAAACGGAAACCAAAATTATAAAAGGCGTGAACTACGTATTCATCCGTCGGTCATAAATTTATTTCTTGACAGCTACATTTCCTGAATTTTCTTATAGAAGTGTAGTATAATGAAAATCATTTATAATTCAAACGAAAAGGTAAATTATAAAAGGAAAATTATGTTGTAGTAGCTTTCTGAGCCTATGCATTTTTCTGCTCGCAATGTAGGAAAATTGATATTGACTTTCGGTCTCGCGAGATATCAATTTTTCCACCGCTGCTCGTAGCAAAATACAAAGCTACAACATAATATTCCGTATATATTTACGTTTTTATAATTAACAAGTTTCGGCTACAAACAGTTACTGTCTGATATTTAAAGGTGATTAAATATCATAAGAGGCCGAATGACGTAAACGACACAGGACTGTGTTCAATCCCATACGCGTGTCAAACTGCTGATCGCATCGTTAAATTTAAGATATCATTTTCACACCTCTGCAAGGATGTTTTGATTGTATTTAAGTATTTATACCGATACGTGTACATTTCCGAATTTCTGAACTAATCTAAATCGTAAAAAGTAGAAAAAAATATTTTTTCCGAGTAATCGAATATCAATTTTGTTAACCGATATTCGGACGTTCGATCGAGTACTCGGTTAACCGGTTACTCGTTGCCATCCCTACTGATTTTTCCTATCCACACAACCTTAGTTTTATCAAAATTAACATTAAGTTCCGATAGTTGTGCAAAATCTGACAAGATTTCCAAAGATTTATTTAAAGACGCACTTGATTAATCTAAAATCATTGTTGTGTCATCTGCAAATTGTGACAATTTATGTTCTACATTGTTAATGTTTATTCCTTAATAATCTTATCATTTCTTATTTTCAAAACTACAACTTCAGCACATTATATAAAAAATAACATGAAAGAGGATCTCCTTGTCGGCAGCCTCTACCTATTTTAACAAACTTTATAAAACCCACATTGATTAACAGCAGAAGTTGCATCTTTATATAAAATATCAAACCATTTTTATAGACGGACCAAAGTTTTAAAAAAGAAAGAGTATTCTGTACAAATGACCAAGAGAGTGAATCAAAAGCTTTTTCAAAATCTATTAAAAGGAAAAGTCCAGGAATGCTATTTTCTTCAGTATACTGCATGATATCATAGATAAGACGGGTATTTTCTCCAATATATCTTCCTTTGATGAAACCTGTTTGATTTATCTAGAGTAAGTTTCGCTATGCAACCTGCAGCAATTTTGTATACGGTATTGGTCTTCAATTTTTCACGAATTGTTTAGGTTTATTTTCTTTTGGAATACATGTTATTACACCTTGTGTTTGGGTTACTAACAATTTATTTGAAGTATAAGCATCATTGATAGCTCTTACCACAAAAGGACCTAAATTTTTTCAGAATACCTTATAAAAATCTGCACTAAAGCCTGATGTCCCCGGGCTTTTATTATTTGCCATATTTTATAAAACTTTACTAGCTTCTACATAACTTATACAGCCTTCTAATACATTGGATTCCGATTCACTTAAAACCGGTGCTTCTATATTTTCCACAAACTGTAAAAATTGATCATTTGTATCATATGACGACTTTTTGCTGAAAAGAGTTCTATAAAAATCTTCAATTCTTTTAATATTAACTTTTGATCATTAAGAATACTACCGTCATCTTTTTGAATCTTATGTATAGTCTTAGTTATGTAGCTATGTTTTTCTAAACATTCATGGTATAGAATATAACATTTATTTAGAGTTATACAAAGTAAATATTGGATAAAGAACAAATATTTACTTTATTGAATATGGCAACATTTAACATGCCATAATCAATATTGAAATGCTTGTGATGTCTCATTCACATACATTGAATAGGCAACTTAAGAGCCATTATATTTATTTTAAACAACCACTTGTAGTTAAGGTAAACATAACTGTTTGTGTATTGACGTGTTTGCTTATCTATCGAGAGGTGTACACGTGCTTGAACTTCATTTTTGTACAGTACAACGACTCCTTTGATAGTGAAAATGATATTTACTAACCAAACAAAAACATAATGAATATTTGGAGTTAACCATAGTCACGTAACCGGATCGATGCCTAGCACCGTCCCTTCCACCCAAAGACACCATTTTACAACCAAAATAGTGAATATGATGATGGGTGAATAATCACCTTAAGCAAGCACTTGTGAAAGGAATATCTTAATCATTATGTGTTTGCTAGCAGTATATAAATAAACCATCGTACTCAGCATCTCAATAAGTTGCAGGTTGTATTTACGCCACACAAGTATATCGCGGACACATTCTGTCTGCCCATCTTGTAACAAAATATTAAATGTTGTTTTTATCAATTTTAAATATAAACATTTATTTAAAATTTTATACATTTTTTCTATTACAGTAATAAGATATGTTCTAAAAGGTGGCTCAAAATATAAAAAATCGACATTATTGGCTATGGTCCCTGTAAGAGAACAAAAATTTGTAACAGAGTTACCAACGTCCCCCGCTTCGGGAAGATTTATATGAAGTATAAAATTGTGCTATTTCAAAAGATTGAGGTATGGATCTCAGGACATTCAGTCCAAAATTATGATCAATGGAAGATCTGCAAATGTAACAATAAATTTGTTAAAGAAATAAAATGAAACATGGAATTTAAAAATCTATCATGTTAAGCTTTGACCTCTTAGTGTGACCTTGACCTTGGAGGTAGGGGAGCAGGTGTTGTGCAAGACACATCATCTGATTATTGTGAACAATTATGCCAAGTATTTACAAAATTCCTTCATAGATAAGAAAGTTATGGACCGGACACGTCATATACCCTCAAATAGACAATGTTAACCTTGAATTAGCAAGTACGACCTTGACCCTGAAGGTACGGGTTTGGTTGTTGCGCAGGACACATCGTCTTTTTATAACAAACATTTGTGCCAAGTAATTTCAAATTCCTTTGATAAATGACAAAGTTATGGACCGGACACGAAATATACCCTGTAACAGACTATGTTAATATTTGACCTCAAAATGTGACCTTGACCTTGAAGATAGGTGACTGAATTTTGCACATGACACATTGTCTGATTATTGTGAACAATTATGGCAAGTATTTACAAAATCCCTTCATAGATAAGAAAGTTATGGACCGGACACGACATATACCCTCAAATAGGCAATGTTGACCTTGAATGAGCAAGTGCAACCTTGACCCTGGAGGTAGGGGTCTGGTTGTTGCGCATGACACATCGTCTTATTATAATATACATTTGTATTTGTATTTCCTTTCAAAAATGACAAAGTTATGGACCGGACACAAAAGTGTGACGGACAGACGGACGGACAGACGGACGGACGGACGGAGCCTATTTCTATATCCCCTTTTTTCTTCAAAAAGGCGGGGGGGACAATAAATTTATATCCTTTTCGTGACATATAACATCATTCACATTTTGGTTATACCACATATATATAATTTAAGGGCAGGGTTTAATGTAATTCCTGCATTTTTTAAATGTAATCTTCACATCTTTTACAAGAGCGATCAGTAATCACATGTGTTGCCTCATGATGGCCAATTTCATGTTGGGACAAATTTTGTGACAGACGGACAGCCAGAAGGACAGTGCACAACTAGACTTGGTACTGATCATGCCTGTAAAGTTTGGATAAAATTGCACCAGGAGTTTATGAGGAGTAGTCCGGACAAGCTTTTGCGTATCTGGCAACACACAGAAAAAAACACCTTTTTATCAAAGGGCCATAACTCGGCCAACAATCATTCAACCAGAAAACCCGTGCAATATGCGCAAGGACTTGAGCTACAGATCAATCCTGTTAAGTTTCATTGAAATTGCATTAGTGGTATAAGAGAAGTAGTCCGGACAAACTTTAAAAATAAAAATGATTAAAGGGCCATAACTCTGACAAAAATCATTGAACCGGAAAATGCTGACAATATGCACAACTAGACTTGGTACTGATCATTCCTGTAAAGTTTGGATGAAATTGCACCAGTAGTTTATGAGGAGTAGTCCGGACAAGTTTTGTGACGGACAGACGGTCAGACAGACGGACAGACGGACGACGGAGAAGTGATCCCTATATGTCGCCACTACTCCGTAGAGGCGACACAAAAATAAGCATAAATGATGTAATGATGCAGAGATACAGATTTGAAAATTTGTTTCCATTATCCAAGTTAATGCTTATTAAAATAAATGAACAATGATGTCCAAGACGAGTAATGTTCATATTCTTTAAATATTTGTGTTTATTTAAAGCGACATTAAAATAACATAATATAGCATAATATGTCACATTCTTACTCAAGGAATATGCTTTTCAAAAGAATTATCAGAAGTGAGCCTCGATTATTTTTTCCGGCTGATTGATAGGGTGAGAGCAATGTTTAGAACAAGTTTGGAAGTTGTACAATTGTTTCAGTCCTACTACTTGTATTGCCTGTCTGTTTAACTTTTTTGTCCCTTAAGACTGCTTCCATTCGGACAATTATTATAGAGGAACACTTTTCAGTAGACAAAGCATATATATTTGCAAAATTGACGATGATGCTAAAATAACAGTGATTGAAAAAAATGTAAAGGAATTAGGAATATTCTTACTGGCAGGCAACACTTTAAAATGATTCCCCTTCATATTCCACAGGGAAAAACTAAAAGCATAGAAGGCTGAGTTTTGGGATCATTTGAAAGCCTCTCACTTTTGCAACCCATGTATTGTCCATAATAGTGTTTTGGCTTACATGATAGATACATAAAGATATATTGCCTGAGCATGAAGCATGTCAGGCGAACTGTGCAGTTTTTCTATCTGCACCTTTTATCGGACGATCCGACTACTTTTTTTTCTTTTTTGAACAAACGACAGTTCATCAATTCACATAAACTAAAGTCATAACAAAAGAAGTATTTTAGTTTATGATCGCCAAAGAAGGCATTAACTGTTCTGTCAGTTAAAAAGAAAATGGTCTTTGTTTTCATGGACGCTTATGATTTTATTATGACGGGTTATCTACTTAAAACAAACAACAAAGGCATGCACCTAGGACATATCATTTCATAGACATTGGAATACTTCAACTCAAATGTAGCTGAAACGTTATTAAGGATATGTTGCTCCACCAGGACAAGCCCTTTTTACAAAAAATGTCATTAATATTGATGCCGCTAACAATCATGAAGACCCTAGTGTATTGATCATTTAATCAAATTAGTTACAATGCCATTATTATGCATCACTGATTTCAAAATAGTCTTGTTTAAAATGAAATTGAAATGTTTGTCTCACAACACCGAACAACGTTTTTATCAAACAAAATTGTTTTGTTGGTGGATGCATTCATTGAATATTGTCTTATTTGTTAATCGACGTAGCTATGTTGACGATCTGGCCAGTGAAGCAGAAGAGGCAGCCATTAAAGGGAAATTGAGCACTATTTACAAGACCACTTAACAACTAACTGGAAACAGAAATGCCAAAGCCAGCCAAGTCAATCGAAATGTTTTGACAAGAAGAAGAACAAGCAAAACGATGGGTGGAACATTTTAAAGAGGTACTGAACTATCCAGATCTACCGGACGAAGCCACCATTACCCCATTTGACGAAGACATTATGAACTCAAGTCCACCAAATTTAGAAAAGACAGTGATAGCTGTTAAAGTATTGAAAAACGGAAAGACTACTGGAATTGATTATTTTCATGCTGAGTTATTTAAATCAGATATTAACACATCAGCCAAAGTTTTAAATCAACTCTTTCAAAACATCTGGAACAATGAGACATTACCATCAGATTGGAGTAATTACCTTATTGTCAAACTACCGAAGAAAGGGGACCTACAATGTTGTGGCAATTGGAGATAAATCACTCTACTTTCTGTATCAAGCATGGTTTTTGTTTGTTTGTTTGTTTGTTTCATTTTACACCTTTGCCCAATAGTGTTTCAGTCAAACCAAGCATGGTTTTTGTAAAATCATTCTCAGCCGAATCGATACGCAATGGACCTAAAACTAAGAAAAGAACATGCTGGATTTAGAAAAGGACGAGGTTGCATACACTGAAAGACTTTTCTAACGCAACAATTGTGCTTTTTAGTGTATTTAGGTTTTTAAAGTATGGTCATTGGTGAAATTAAGAGTATAGATGAATGAACACTTCACACATGTATTGTAAACAATTATTGTAGTCAATGAATGGAAAAGTATAAAATTTAACAGAAATAAAACAATAGTAACAGAGAATAAACGATGTGAAATGATTATTTTATCACAGCTCTTATCATATTATTAGTAAAACATAATATTAATCAGTTAATATCCAATATGTCCTCCCTGAGCTTGTATCACTTTCATACACCTCTGTCTCATGGACATTACATAGTTCCTCAGAAATCTCTGTGGAATGTTCCTCAATTCCTGCACCAGGGCCTGTTCCAGCTCTGGTAGGTTCCACCTATTCAACTCATCCCACAGGTGTTCAATAACATTCAAATCTGGAGACTTGGGCGACCAGGGTAGCTGCTTAATGTTTTGTTGTTGTAGTAGGTCCCGGGTGGCATGTACTGTGTGTGCCGGTGCACCGTCGTGCATAAGTATCATACCTCGTCCACCAGTTTGAAAATGAGGAATAGTAACAGGAATAAGAACGGCCTGTTAATTTTGTACAGCAGTCATATTTCCTCGAATGATGATCAAGTCGGTCTTGATATGTAGGGACACACCAGCCCAACCATTATGGAACCACCGCCATATCGGTCACAGTGAATGATGCAAGCGTCGTTCAACCGTTCCCCTCGCCGTCGGTAAACTCGAACCCCACCGTCACTATGGAACAAATTAAGGCGGCTTTCATCCGTGAAGTGGAAATTTGTCTACTCTGCACGTGTCATGCGCTGATGCCGGCGGGTCTACTGTTCCTTCTGTTGACGATGACGTGCAGTAAGGACAAGGCCACGATATGGTCGTCTTGCTCGAATGATCTGGTCGCTAAGACGCCTGATAACGGTCTTGCTGCTAATGCGTCTGCCATGCGTACCAACTCTTGTTTATGCAGTCGATTCGGCGGTCTTAAATCGGTTTTGAAGATGACTTGCAATAATCTGGGTATCTTGTACATGTGTTGTAAACCTTACACGAGGCTGCCGCCACTCGTCCTCAACTCGGCGTTGGTACATTATTTGAAGTCTGGCTATGACAGACATATTTCTGCCAAAAACTCGCGCAACCTGAAAATATACAAACAAGAGTGATGTTTTTTCTTCTTCAATTGAATTCAAAGGAAAGTAAATATTATATTTTTAGCAAATTATTTATCTTATCGCAAATATCATAAATAAAGAAGTATTAACATGGCATTGTTAGTATTTAAAAATATATCATAAACTTACCTGTCTGGCTTAATGACCTGCCTGAAGCATGCCGATTGCGCGTGCGTGCTCTTGTAATTGCATAACGTGTTACAGTATATCTATGATTTTACAATGTTGCTAACTCAATACTATAGTAATATTAAAATAATATCGAAAATGTATGCCAAAATCGATTTCCTCGTGCAAAAAGTTGATTTCATACCTACAGAACGTACGGAACCGATAATCCATCATAGTTGAATGCTTTCGTTGAAAATATTTCAAAGAAGAAGTCAAACCGGTTCTGGTAAAATATAAGTAAGATATCTTGAACTGTTTTTGTGAAATACGAATTCAAAAAAGTGTTGCGTTAGAAAATGTCTTTCCGTGTAGACCTGATCTTTGTTCTCAGAAATATAATAGAACAACGCATTGAATGTAACACACTTGTATTTATTAACTTTATTGATTTCAAGAAAGCTTTTAACAGCGTCCATCGACATACACTCTGAAATATATTAACATCTTATGGCATACCAAAGTAACTCATCATACTTATCAAATGTTTTTACCAAAAGTTTGAGTGCAACATAATACTGCAAATATAGCCCATCTGAATCATTTGACGTAAAATCTGGTGTCAGACAAGGATTCCTCCTATCTCCTATCCTATTCCCAATGGTTATTGACTGGATACAAAGGAACACAACAGCAGCTCGAAAAAGAATACATTGGACTCTGTTCAAATAACCGGAAGATCTAGACTTTGCCGACGATCTGGCAGAAATATCAACAATATAGAGATATTAACAAGAGTAAAAAAATGCTTTAAAAGACCGGCTTAAATATCAATGTAGACCAAAGTAATGGTAGTAAATGAGAAAATGAAAGAACAAATAAGAACAAGTAACACTTGATAATCATCCAGTGGAAAATGTAAAATAATTTACATATCTAGGAAGTGTCATCTGTAGTGACAATGGTGAAAAAAAGACATTCAATGCAGATTAACAAAAGTAGCTTTTCATAGAATTCAGCCCATCTGGAAAGCACGTAACCTCAGTATTAACACCAAGCTGAAGGTATTTAACAGCAATGTTAAATCAGTACTTCTGTATGATTCGGAATGCTGGTGAATAATACAGAGCGATATACAAAAGGTAGAGGCATTCCACAACAGCTGCCTGATTAGGATCCATAGAATCTTTGGCGCAACAAAACAGGTAAGATCTGTTTCGGTTAAGCAAATGTCAACAAATCTCTACCGAAATTAGACAGCGACGTGTTAGATGGCTAGGTCATGTTCTTAGAATGCCCAGTGAGAAGATTCACAAGACAGCATTACACTGGACACCACCAGGAAAAATGGAACCAGGAAGACCTCGGACAACCTGCAGGCGGACCATCCAAGGGGAACCGCAAGAACTCGGTTACACATGGGGACAAGCTCAGCATGTGACAAAGGACAGAGCGAAGTTGAGAAAGCTTGTTGATGCATTATGTCCCAGCTGGGATGAAGACGATAAGTAAATAAGTTATTTGTTAATTTATGTTCTTAAATTTTACCTAATCAAATATCTATTGACATACTAACAAATTATTGGAAGCGCAATAGGTTGTCAAAACTTATTATTAAAAAGGAACCCCGTCAAACACAAAATAATACCCCATACAGACTAAAAATACGTTTTTGAATCTTTGACATTGAAACATTATAGCGCTGAAATGAATAAAAAAAACCTTCATTGAAATAAACGGTTTAAACCAACATTACCAATATTTTTTAGCCGTTATCAAAGAATATTTGAAAGTTGGTGAACAAATATTATAATATTTTTTGTTTAAATGACAATATTTTACTGGTTAATATGGTGTAAGATAAACAAATTATTGAATAATGTCTTACATAAATTACAGAACACCACTGTGTTCGGACAACTGGAATTAAAATTCAAAAAGAAGTATGATTGATTTTTTTGGTCGCTGCTGTTAAAAATCCTGTAATATCCATTTAAATGCTTGTCTGTTTGATAAACACTGTTACTAAAATTTTAAAGCATAATATTATACAAAGAACATGTCAGTTCAAAACCATTTGATACATTAAAACATATGATGAACAAGATCAACATGGAATGGCGGGGTTCAATGAACGCAACCCCCACAATATCCAGTAACATGAACCAGTGGCAAGGTGTCCAGACGGACCCCAAACTAAAACGGGGCAGGGCACAAGGGAGGGGACGTACAGGCTAAATGATAAATAATTTGTAACTGATGAGGAATTCAAAAAATACAAATAAATGATTGAATAATAGGCCCACAAAGTTAAAGTGGGGAAGGAGACAGGAGACCCGAGGAAGGGGGTGGGGGTAAATTAAAGAAATAAAACTAGGGGCAAAGGGTTTTGACCAAACGCTTATCATTCTCGTATTAATTTCTATGTGTAATGGCTTGTCACTCGTTTCACCATATACTATATAGTTGGGTGTGCTTGATTTAAGACCCAATATATGTTTTATATATTTCAATTGAACTTTTTCTAGTATGGCATTGTTACCATGACCCCAACACTCACACCCATATACATGTATTAACATGGCTTTACTTTATTTATCGAATAAATCCATTTGTATATCTATCGGTAACTGCAAATTTTTCGACTTCTTAATAAGACAATACATTGCTTTAGTGGTCTGATTAGCTATATCATTTTTTGTCTAGCAAAACAACCACTTCTGCTAAATGTTTCACTTAAATATTTAAATTAATCAACTTTATCTAAACTTTCATTTTTATAAGTAAAAATATAGTGTAAAGGTCTTCAATAACTCAACAATAGATCACCTCCCTTGCATACTTCACTATACTTTATTTGCATTTATTCATTGATAACATTACTTGTCTTCATAGCATTTGTATTTAATTTGAAGGATAAATAAATGTCATGGTTTATAACTGTTTACTGTTTAGGGGAGAAAATGTGTAAGTGACCGGATAGCTCTGTCGGTCAAAACTCGGTATGGTACTACGACGGCCCGGGTTCGAATCCAGGTCAGGCTGTACATTTTTCTCACTCTGTTACAATTGCCGCCATACGTGTTGCATAACTGCATATAGCTCAGAGTTCATTTCACATAACTCTGTATTATCCTTAGAAATTGAGGACAAACTTCAAGATAGCGGAGAAGTAATTATCATGGTTCAGAACTGTATTTAAAGGAATTAATGTGCGATCAGCTGAATAGCTCAGTCGGTAGAGCGGTAGTAAGGTAGTTTGAGTGTCACCGATTTGAGTCCTGGTCAGGGTGCACATTTTTCTCTCCCTGTTACAAAATTGCCAATTGGTAGGACATTTAGAGTCTTGTGATAATTCTAAATATAATATATTTACTCAAATTGGACTTAAATTAGTAACTTTTTTATGCATTAAACATTTTAATCTTGTCGCATATAGTTAAACGAATTGATTAACTTGTGTAAGAGATATTGGTGGAGTGACAATGAAAATACCATATATTCCTTTATATATAGAAAACAACTATTGAATTATAGAGATTAAATGTATACAAAATGATATGGATCCAGGATTTTACACCAGAAGGGTTTGCTAAATTTCAACAATAAATATAATTAATATTAATACATATTTCAGTGCGTACATGTATTTGGTACCGTTGGTCTTGTGGTTAAGGCGTCTGCCTTCGGATCGTGACGTTGAAGGTTCGAGCCCCACGGGGAGCGTTAATTGAAGGATGAATGGTTCTCGTGGGACTCGTTCCGAAATGACCGGCCGCTTCGTGAGCCGCGAGGTAGTTACAATGAATGGTTACCGATTTCTATCCACCTGGAGCCTGGCATAGTAGGTACATGACATACAAGGAAAAGGTTTCTCAAAAGTCAGAAATGGCTGGCCCTTTCAGTAGGGGTGACACTATAATAAACAAGACCTTTCCTGTTTACCTTTTGGTTTGGTATTGAACTTGTTTTCAAAAAAGGCAAGTCCTTGATGTAATATTATATTTATGTGTCACGGTTCAGGGGCCAAGATGTGTAAGCCCCTGGATAGCTCAGTCCTTAAGACCTGTGGTACGGTATTCCGAGGGTCCCGTGTTCGAGTCCCAGTCAGTCTGCAAATTCTTCTCAACCTGTGACATTTGGCGCTCACCTTGGGCTGTGACTGAATATAGCTCAGAGTTAAATCCACATTGCTTTGTAACCTGAGAAATTTGAGGATGAATTTCAATATAGCAGGAAAGTATCTCACGCGTAGGAACTTTACTATCTGGGGGGGGGGGCGTATAAGAGGCCGGAAAGCTTAATCGGTAGAGCCAAAGTATGCTTTTCCAAGGGTCATAGGTTTGTTTTTTGTCGTTATTTCATGTACACCCCATTGACTGTGACAAAACAAAATAATGAAAAACTAGAGAGTGGCGTCGGTGGGACGCACAGGTGACAGTATGATAAAACGCCAAATTTAAGGCGATTATACGTTAAATATGGGGCAACAATATGAACATGGAACAAATTGTCTCCTCTCCCTCATTTTATCTTTTTGTGTTGTCGCTGTTGAATGGCCCATTCACAAAATACTGACAAAAGGTAAAAAAATGTGTGTCAAAATAAGAAATTTATGTTTCTCATTCTGTCACTCTTTCATGTTTTTGTTACTTGTAACAACCACAAACAAACAAAATAACGAAATGGCACAAATCAGACAACATAGTTTGTGATCATAATAGCTTGACTTTTGCTTAAAGGTGTGAAGTGTTATTGTTAATTTGAATTGTCATTTTGTTTAACTGATTTGCTGAGTTGAGAAAACGTTTTGTAACATTTTGATTTCAAAGTTAATGTAATCTTATGACACGAACGTAATTAATTAGTACAAAGAGCACATTTCAACAGGATTTGTCCGCCATTTTGAAAACAAAACGGGCGAAGGATACAAGCCGCTTTAAAAATAAATCGTGTTATTTATTTTAATTGCGAATGTTGATTACAACCAATCATTGAACTGTGAGTATTAGAATATTGGACAAGTTATTAGACCCTTATTTTTAAGAATAAATGTGTATGATTATAAATGACAAGTTTCACATTTGTAGTACATTTTCGGGCAAAATGTTCGGGTAATTTGGCCTAGTTTTCTGTGAAATTGGCCATTTTCAACTACATTTTAAGATTAGTTCTAGCCCATTTAGAAATAAACCAATGGACAAGAAACAAAGTTTAACACTCCTGACATGTTTTATAAGCATTCATTTTCATGAATTTGATACATTTAGAACCTTGCATGTTTTATCAAAATGCCCAACGAAAGATGCCAAATTTCGCGATTTAGCTCAATCTCACGCATATATTCTGAAGAAAATAAATACCGTCAGAATATTAAAATACATACACCGAAATTATGGTTCCATGCTAAAGATTTAAACCAATTTTCAAAGCGCTTTATTTGTAAACAAAGTCACCGGCAAGTTTAAAAAAAACATGTATAAACCATTGTAATATTACGCTCGTATGACGTACGCAACACCGAATCTATTGCCACGACGATCCATAAAAAGTAATTTCCCTTAGCAGTTTTTTCTTTATCCGCGCCTTCTTTGAAGTAATGTTGTTTTGAGTCATTAAATGCCATTAAGTTTTGTATCGATAAGAACTTTGCGGTAGCAGTGCACACGATGTTGCTTGTCCGAATCTCGCAAAAGGTGTGGGACACACCGTACGTTGAAATAATCAATTAATCCGTGAAAAAGCAATGTCAAGCGATTGTTGTGAGTAATAACTTATCTACTATTTCTTTCACAGCTATTATTCTTTCGTTACAAGCTGCTCAACACGAGATGTTTCTATTGAAATTTATAAATAGTTTTTATGGCTTGTCAAATCTATCTAGGAATACGAAGCGAATCAGCATCGCACTGTTTGAATTTCTAAGTTGTTTTCTTTAGGATATATCAGAAGATCACTATAGTCCGTTCTAGTTAAATCTACTCGAGTCAAATACAAGTAATATATCAAGATACTCCTTTAATAAAAACCTTTGTCTAATTTAATTTAAACTGTATGTTCATATTTAATTGGCATAACTCCAGGTCTCACTCTAATTATATACAGTTGGATTTTGTTTTTCTTCTGTGATGTTTTAGAATGTGATGCATGCATAAATATAGTCAAATATATTCAGATAAATTATAATAGCAGCGTCATTCCGGATTATACTCTCAGTTTGAAGAGCATATTAATAAAGATTGGTAAAAAGTCGTTAAAACTGGTAAACTGCATAATATAAAGTAATACACTCCAGGGCTGCCAAGTTGACAGGCTGTTGGAAAGCCCCGGCACGCCTTTTAGCATGGTCTTTTGGGTTTAGATCGGAAGTTTAAGGTTGCCATAAAAGAACCCTGATGTTATTCGTCTGGCGCATGCGCTGGATCGTTCGTGCACAGTGGCCTATTGCTATGTCTTTGGCAAGTGGCATACCTCTGTTAGGCCGATTGTGCAGAATTATAACAGGGGTAAATGTAATAAAAAAATTGTTTTTGTATGTGACGAATGAAGTATGTTTCTACAAACAGGATTGTACATCACCCGACTGTATGAGGAAATACTCAAGCATATTCATAGTTATAGCAAGGCTCTACTGAAACCTGTTTCAAAACAGCTTCTCCGAATCAGAAATAACGCCCGATGGTCATTACAGCAGTTATCAGTGACGATCTGATTGAATATCGATCAAACTAGTCTCACGTCTTTTAACGCTGTGCTTTCATGTAAAAACACGTTGTAATAATCAGCATATTAGTGACAGCTTTATCATTATTTTTCGTCATTTGCACCGAGCGCTGCCCGTTGAGCAGGGTCACGCTATATAAGGTGTCATTATATAGGGATTTACATTGGTCATACCCGAGACTGATCGTATTTGACGGGGTCAATTTACATAAGGATGACCGCTATAACAGGTTTGACTATATATAATGTATGTTTTGTAGATGAGTAAGTGTACTTACATTTTTGAATTCGGTCACGCATGCGCATAAGAAATGAGAATCTTATAGCGAAAGCTGTTGTGTTCTTCATTTAGCCCTGATTTCTATTTTATTGTTTGCCAACCATATAATTACAGGTTCCTCTTTGAACACCCTATCCTCCTGATTGAGAACTCGTATATCCGTGATATGTATATTTTCTTATTTTTCAGATCGCAGGTCATTTAAATCGAAGGGTCTTCACCATCCAATAAGACTGGAAGCAGCCTTCTTTTCTCAATGTATGTTAAGTATTGGTATAATTGTGTCATTTGTTGGAATGCCGTTGCGTTTTATTTAACATCCAAGATTAAGAAGACTCTGAGCCATGTTAGATAGCTGGAGAGATCAAAACAAAGGACAATCGTGTAAAAATAGGGAAAATTTATTAGAATTAGACAGGTCATCGATCAATGCATGGCTCACCTTAAGCATGATCTATTTTATGTGAAATGCCTTAAAAAGCAGAATGTAAGACTGTTATTAGATAGTAAATATTTGATTAAGGGATCATAAACGGACCCTTTTATAGCTATTAATAGCATTTGGTTATTTGACTGGAAGTATGCGACCTAGAAATCAAACAAATAATTCGACAATCTCCGTTTAAAGTATCAATCAGAAGCATCCGTTTAAAAATGCATTTATCAACTGAGTGAATAACTCCATATTTAAAATAATATGAGTGCAAGATAACTATTAAGGGCAGATTCAGTCAAGAAGCATGAAAAGTGCCTGTTCTGTAATCTAATAAGTGTAGTTTGTTGTCTCTTTTAGTATAAAGTCTTCAATATTCTTTTCTTCTTCCAGCCTTCTTTTATAACCTGTTTATACTGTTTGATTTTAGTTATAGAGCTACAAGACCTAAATGATTACGTGTTAATGTGATAAAATATTATCACAAAAATAACGTTCAATTGTTAAGCTCTCCTGCCATTTGAAAGGTTCTCTTTATTGCATATAATTTATATACTTAAATGTTATTAGCAAAAAGAGCACTGATTAAGTACTATTAAAATTATAATCATTATAGGAAAATTTATATATTAATCGTACCAAAAATACCTTCTGTCGAAAAATAATAATCTAATTACTTTTTACATTGTATAAGCTTTTCAGTCTAAGTTTGATTACTAGTATGTGTTTGAAATATGATACCATTAAGCTTTTTATAAAAACATTTGTCAATCTGGTAATGATGACCTTTTCTATCTTACTCCACTGCTTAATGCTCCTTACAAAAAACTATTAGTTGATGACCATACAAAATGACAAAGCCTTGTCTGAACAATATCATGATGTATCTGAAAAGTCTAAATAGTTAGACTTAGGCCAAATAAATAACGTATATACAAAGTGGCTAGCGGGTGTATCCATGCAAGACCTTTGACAGTTGTTGTTCTAAATAAAAAACCTAGACTATTCAAAATACATAGGTTTATGGAATACCATAAATCTTTGTTATTCTTTAAATGTAACACATCTAAGAAAAATATTTCCCTTAACGTTCTTGTTTTTTCTTTCAATTCATAATTAATGTTATAAACATTTATCTTTGTCATTTGTTTCATCTACAGTCATCTGTCAATAACACGGTGAGTAGAGATAACCAGTCAATCGAATAACAAGAGGACACACCCTCCTGATAACCTCTAACGATTAAGATGGAACTCAGTCCGAGAAAAGGGACAGTATCATGTCTACCACATGCAGAATTACCGGAAGCAATCCAATTTCAGGTATTTTAGAATGAAACGTGTCGGATATACGTTCCAAAGATATATGTATTAATTTTAAGTATGTCGCTATCAGTGCATGAGAAAGGAAATGGCGAAGCATAATATACAAGCTAGTGCACAGATATCTAGTTTCGGATAATTCTTCATTTTTCAGTACAACATATCGGGTCAACGTTTGATTTAAAGCATAATGATATTAAAAACAACAACAACAAAATCTTTATTTAGAGAAGGTAACATACAAAGTTAACACAGTAAGATAACATGTATGTTTATTTTCGATAAGTTAAGAAAGAAAAAAATACTAGTTGATCTATATAAAATTTAAAATCGTTTTGTACAAACAAATAAAAAAATGAACGAAATCTATTCTTGAATGTAAAGGTTAGATATTTTCATTCATTCATCCGACTGGCACTTTTAATCATAGTAATTATAAACTCGTAATAATTAAAAAAAGATAACAAATAAAATAAATGTTGAAATACAAATAGGAATATAACCTGACATATAAAAGTAGTTTACGATTTTTTTTGTAGACGACAAATACCAATGGCAGCTCGCTACAAATAACAGATCATGCTGAAAAGCCCATCGAAACAGACAGTTTCAAAAGAGTTGATGATAATAATGTCCAGGAAAGAAATAAACGAAAGAAAAGAAAATTTGAAAAAGATAAGGTTTGTGGCATTTGTTTTTAACTTTAATTGCAAAAAAAGTTATAAATAGCGTGTTTGAGGTTGTTGGTCGGAGGGTACCTGTGTAGAAACACAAACTTTCCTAAACAGGAATATCGGATATCTGCTACTTTGGGTGTTGCATTACTTTGTGTAAAACTTATAGGTAAAATGTTTTTGAGTTTTTTTTCTAAATGGTTAATATTTTAAGGTTAAATGTAATTTGATTTTTGTAAGTGTAAGATTATAATAAACAATTCACAGAAATATTAGATATCTGGTACTTGGAATATATTGCTATTTCAGTAAACATCATATTCAGTAAAACCGTTAATGCTGATGGTTTATCAGGGATTCTTTGTACTGAAGTTTTTAATTGTAGTTTTGAAAAGTATATTGGATATATAATAAAACAATTATAATAGGTAGTTGGATTATAGTAGTATTGTATTATATAGAGGCTATTTGTTTAGTCCAGTGTAAGATCGGAATATATTTCACCGAGTGAACACCAAAAGGTATATTTCACGAGTGGCGCAGCCACGAGTGAAATATGAACTTTTGGTGTTCACAATATATTTCGATCTTACACTAAACTAAACAAATTTTCTTTTTAGTATATGCAAAGAAACGTTTTAAAAAGACATTTAACCTAATACTAAATGAAAAGCGCGCCAAATAATTATACAACATGACGTCATTTACGACGTTACGTCATTTAGTTTGTTTCCAGTACTGTGCACTGAAACAACGTAAGGGGCATAAATTCAAAAAACAGTGAAATTATCAAATTGATAATTTCACTGTTTAAAACCTTCCATTCCCCTCAAGTCTAAAGCCTAATTTTTACCTTTGACAACGGGCGCTTAATAGTTATCAAAAATCTTGAAAATGTGTCTTGCTAGCTCATAAATTATTTAACATAGAGTCACGAAACTTAACAGGAATGTAGGTCAACATGTGTAGTCGTGCACCTCGGGTTTCGCCCGTGGATTTATCCAGTATTTCTAGAGTTATTGTCCTTGACTTATTAAAAACTGTTCCATTATGTTGTGTTATTTGACCAAGTATAAATTTGCAATTTACAACTTGTTCATGCATAGCTCAAAACGTGTTTGACCTGAAGGCCTGAAAGTTTACAAGAATGTTGGTCAGCACGTGTACTTATGCACCTTGGGGTTTGCTTATGGATTTATTCAGTATTTTTAAAGTTCTTGCACTTTACTTACAAAAAGATTTTAGTTTTCAACTTTTGGCACAGTCATGTAGCTCAAAAATTTTTGACCTAGAGTTATAAGATTGACAAAACAGTGGAATAGGGGCACATTTCTAGTTTTTTTTTAATTTAACATCTAGATGTATATCAACGTATTGTTTCCCCCAATGAATCTCAGAATCAGATTCCATTTGTATCCTATAAAAAAGAAACTTTCCATGCAATATTAATATGATAAGCATAAATGAAATTATGAGAATTTTTTTCCTGAAAGAGTATTTTTTAACATGATTTGTAAAGTTCCAGCAGGCTAAAGAACATTCAGATGAATCGGCAGATGGAATGCTTACACTATAAACGTATGCATTTGAATACATGCATCTACCAAAAGAACGAAGAATGCAAAAAGTACATTGTAATTTCGAAGCTATATACAGTTTGTAATGGTAGGAACGTTTTGAGCATCCTCTGAGTATAAAGGCTGCATCACAGGCGCTAGTCACATAATCAAATATTTTACATAACCGGTCTATATATGTATATAAAGATATACGGCCCCCAACGGAACAAAAACATCATACGGAACAAACAAGAACACTGCTGCAAAATGCGACCAGATCACGGTTATCTCTTTGTGGTCGCCATTTAAAAGCATCAATCCAAGTGCTAACGCTTTTTATTTCATAAAAATCCCCCAAGTAGCAAAGAAATTGGGAAAAGTTTCGCAAAATGCCATTATTTTCAATTCATGTCGTTTTCGACGTCCATACCATTCATGTATACAAATACGATTTCTGGTCGATTTTTACGAAATAAACAAAAAACGGCTAGAATTTCCACGTACGTTCCATACACAAACTCTTTTCCTATCGATCTGCGGAGTCTTAACCGATCAAAAGCCCTCTACATGCGTAATTCTTTAAAAAATATACAAGGATCTCGCTTGTTGACAGTATTTTATCGCCATGTAGGGCATGTATATACTGTTCCGCTCTGAATATTATACAAGGATTTGATTGGTTAAGATAATAATCGGAATACTATTGACCAATCGTATAATACCATTTCTTTGCTTCATTCACCTGTCACTTCAAAATCAAAATGGCGCACTTTACTTGACCTCCGCTTCTACAACCAATATTTTTAAAATATTTACGTACATAGAGGGCTCTAGTTCAATTTAGACTTCGCAGATCGATAGAAAAAGAGTTTGTTTATGAATTTTATGAGGAAATTATAGACGTTTTCTGTTTATTTCGTAGGAATCGACCAGAAATCGTGTTTGTATACATGAATAGATTGGACGTCGAAAACGACATGGATTGAAAATATTGGCATTTTGTGAAACTTTTACTCATTTCTTTGCTATTTGAAGAATTTTAATGAATTAAAAAGCGTTAACGCTTGGATTGATCCTTTCGAATGTCGACCAGAAAGAGATAACCGTGATCTTGTCGTTTCTTGCAGCAGTGTTCTTGTTTGTTCAGCATGATGTTTTTGTTCTGTTGGAGACCTTATATCTTATTATAGTATATAGCCCATATAAAACTTTAAAAAGTTAGTTTCAAGCACCTGTGGGCTGCATTGCATGATGTAATACCTAAAGAACATCATTAAAAAGGTAGATGAAAAGTGAATGGAATGAGCAGCATTTATTAAGATAATGATCAGCTGAAGCCAAGATGGTTAAGTTTGTTTTTTGTTGTTTTTTTTTAAATAAAATTATGGAACAGCTTAACGATAATATTTAGAAGAAAATCTATAACTATTAAAGAAACTGAACCTTGGGCAAGTAAAGGGCAATGACGTGTCTTGTGTCTGTTAGCAAAGGGACTACGTCAAAATATTTCCGGGATATTAGGATGGATTAAACACAAATGTAAGTAACTCCCTTAGTAGGAAATCGAGATTAGAGTAAATATTGGCGATATGGAAGGCCTTCCACTCCGCACGAAGAAAATTTGGTCTAAATGCCGATAATTCTTAACCTTCTTATCCGGAAAGATATAAATAATAACGTGCAATCAGTTACAGATCATAATGTTGTACATAGATATGATAGAATATATATCCAGCAGAAATTTACTTAAATGAAAAGATAGTATCCATTGTATGACTTCTACGAAAGTTTAAATATCCCGATTAAGGTAGACAGTTTTTTTTCAAAAAGGATTATCCACTTATTCCAAAATATGTTGATCACTGACATATAGTGTTTCAAACATTACAATTTACATATCATCGTATAAAAAGTAAGTGTTTGATTTTTATATTTATTTTCATACTTAAATACATATTTCCTTGCAAGCACTCGATGTCTATTTTAAATTTCCATAAAGAAGAAAAAACTGTTGTAATATACAGTTGTATATCATTAAAATGTAGCAGTTTATTATCTTTTATCCTGTCACTTGTATCAATTTCGGCCCGATAACAAGGTGCCGTATATTTTTACTGTTCTACGGCACTTGATCACGTGGTATGCATGTTTGCCGGACTACTTTTCAAGAAAAAATATAATTATTATTATAATGTTGGACATTATGTTCCAGTGGTATGAAAAAAACTGTCGTTAAATCTTCTGTGTGTAGAATAACGAATTTTGGAAACGTTGATAAAACTTTGTTTGTTTATTTTATTTCACTCTATACTTTTTCAAGCGAAATAAAAATTATTAAAAGTGAATAAATGTAAAACTTAACTCGTTTGCGACATTAAAATAGCGTACTTGATTTGATTGTTTTGCACGTGCTGTTTGGCGCTACATTGTGACGTCACGTAAACAATACTTTAAACGTCTGTACAGCGTTAACGACTGAATAAAAGATATTGGTGTTCGAATTCATTTTCTTAGTTAGACCATTTTCTTTCATTCTAGATAGTTTTCACAACAAAATTCGACAAAAAATTGTTTTTATTTATCACATTTTTCAAACAAAATGGCGCCCTCAATGTGAAAATACACAGGGAGATAATAAGAACGGCGAGTGCATTGTTGTAGGATAATGCACGCTTCGGTCATAGAAACAAATCCGATAGTGTGATCAAAGGTAGTTTGCTTAATAAAATTCTTTAAAAAAAACGGTGACAGGATAAATAGAATAATAGGTTGGTGCTGTGGATGGAGAAAGTTTATCTGGCTCTGCTCCGGAATTTATTGGGTTCGCCTTCGGCTCACCCAATAAATTCCTCCGCCTCGCCAGATAAACTTTCTCCATCCACGGCACCAACCTATTATTCTCTATTTCCTTCGTCGCCGCCTTGCCCATATGTCTATCTGTCCGCCTGTCTTGTCCTGTACTAGTCCTATTAATATGACGTCGCTTTGAGATATTTTTGCTTCTGGGCAAAGCAACGTCATATCGAAATTGCTAAAAAAAACCCATAGCATGTTCCGCCAGAAAATCGGGCGGAACGAAAAACAATGAAGACAGCGTGTATTTACATAAGTTTTGACCTATTTATGAACAAAACTAAAAATTCTAACACTATCGGATTTTTTTTATATATAAGCAAAGAAGTCCCGAAGCGTGCATTATTCTTCAACAATGCACTCGCCGTCCTTATTACCTCCCTGTGTATTTTCACATTGAGGGCGCCATTTTGTTTAAAAAATCTGATAAATAAAAACATTTTTTGTCGAATTTTGTTGTGAAAGCTATCTAGAATGAAAGAAAATGGTCAAACTAAGAAAATGAATCCGAACACCAATATCTTTAATTCAGTCTTTAACGCTGTACAGACGTTTTAAGTGTTGTTTACGTGACGTCACAATGTAGCGCCAGACAGCACGTGCAAAACAATCAAATCAAGTACGCTATTTAAATGTCGCAAATGAGTTAAGTTTTACATTTATTTCACTTTTAATAATTTGTATTTCGCTTGAAAAATTATAAAGTGAAACAAAATAAACAAACAAAGTTTTTCCAACGTTTTCAAAATTCGTTATTCTCAAAATGTTTCTACACACGGTAGATTTAACAACAGTTTTTTTCAATCCACTGGAACAGCCTTTAAAGAACGTTTCTATGGGAAACTCTCAGGCGAAAACAAATTTAACCACCAAACATAAAGTCCAACTTTATAATAATAATTCTAATTTTTCTTGACGTGTTAGAATGGAAATATATATTAATTCTTCGTGCATTATTGTATAATAATGCACGTTTTTCGTTCAAAAGCTTTGTAATTAATCACTCAGGCCTATCGGCCTTCGTGATTATATTACTACGCATTTGAACTCAAACCGTGCATTTATTCTACAACAATGCACTCAGAATTGATATCTATTTCCTAAATAAATACCTTTTGTCAAAATAATTAAACTGTCACATCCGAAAAATCATGATTTAATCCTCTCATGTATTTCAATTCTTTTTACAGCCTATAAACAAATGGCGGATATAAAGTGCGCGAAATCTGATTGGCTAATTCAAATGCAAGCGTTTAACTGAGTCAGAACAATCTAACGGAATATTTTTTTAACGAAATAATTGCCCATGCACCGTCAGTGTGTTCGAATATATTTTTCCGTTCAAAAATTTTGAATCAATCTGTAAAGCACCTTGCTTAACCAGTATGGCTGATAGACAAAAATAGATTGATGTTTATATTTTATTTTAAATTGATAAGTACATTGTTTGAGAGTTTTGTGTATGATTGAGCATGAAATTGAATGAAAAGAAGATAAGCTTTTGAATAACGCTTGAAAGACAAGACAATATACATTTTTTTTGAATATTTTATGATGCTATGCGTTTTTGAACAATAACTATTAGATGTCGGAGTGATTTAAAGTAATGTACCGGACAAGTCCAATAAATTAGACGTTACAGGCTTGTTATAGTTTATGTCGGTCAAGCCTGTAACGTCTAATTTATTGGACTAGTCCGGTACATAACTTTAAATCACTCCGACATAATTTGTTTAAACTTTTGAATAATACAAAATATCACGGATAAAAGTCCTTAAAATATTAAGTCAGAAAACACAGTGAAATTTACCGAAAAGAGTTTGAAAGAAATAATGCAATGTAAGTTATTAAGTAACTGTACGTATTCTACTAAAAAGATGAAAGTTTGCAATGTTCTGTTTTAGCCTCCTCTAGGCGTGAACAGTTACTTTCACCTTAAAGTACAATCCATGAACTGGTTCAATCATCATACTGAGCCTGCATCGTTTTCAACTTTGTCGTGTTTGCTGGTTTTTTTAATTGATTCTGTTTTTCTTAATTTTATAAATTCATGACCTTACTCTATCATAAATTTTATAGAAAAAGTGTTGAACGACCTTTGTATTGGTCATTTCCAGTTCAAGGAACGTGTTCTTTAAGACATGTAAAATTTTTACAATATTATTGAAATATTATCTTTCGAACACAACGAAATGATATCTTTGTATGACATTTAAAAAAAAAACAACAGTTACTGTAGTCATAAAATCTTATGTAACAACATGTTTTCAAATATGCCTTGACATGGTCATGATTTTAATGTTGGAGAGAGAATGGAAATATAGTCGCTGTGTCAGAATTCAAATGCGTATTTTAATATTATTGAATTGGTATATGTGTTGTAAATTGACTCAAATTTAGATAAAATTGTTACAAGTAAAAACCAGATCAGGACTTGAACCTGAGACCTTACTATAACCATGTCCATACACAGTCTAGGCTGCTCTACCGGCTGAGCTATCTGGTTAATTTGTAATGGCATGTGTTGTTGTTGTTGTTTTTTGTTGTTGTTTTTTTGTTGTTTTTTTCCTCTTTAATTTTTCCAATCAGAAGGGAAAAAAAAGAGGAGAGAAAAAAACCAAAAACAAATACAGCAGCCATTATTCATTACATATATTCTTATTCTTAAGTGGTACCGATAAATATACATGTAAATACTTTACTTACTTCAACTGACCGTTATCTCCATCTGTCATTGATTATTAAAATCCAAAACAATATGTAGAATTTATGATATGTAAATAGGCCATTTCCTTGTTGACACACGTGTACGAAAAGTAAGTATGACGTAAAATAATTGCCAAATTTCTATTTATCGCTGTGATACTATCACACATCATCTTTGTCAATTTCATGGGTCAGGCAGCGTAGGGGAACCTCTCTCTCTCTCTCTCTCTCTCTCTCTCTCTCTCTTTAAGGGTTTCTTTCTTCTTCTTTTTTTGTTGTTGTTTTAAATTTGCCAAGCTAAATAATTCCCAATTCTATCCAGTGTCTCAAATTTCTATTTGAAATATCCTGTTATATCTTATTATATGGAGCAAAATTGGTGTTTTATATTAAATTTATGTGTGAGTATGTACGTGCATGCGGGTGTGTGTTTTTTTTTTTCTTTTTCTCACTTCCACTGACAAATCAATTACTTGTAACTATCCGGAAAATAGGTAATATAAAAGTTAGACTTTGTGGGAAGGGCCGTTGCTAATGTTGTAATAACTTGTAGCCCAATCCTTTTGCACTATATACTTATATTTACATTTGTTTCTTTTTTGTGTGTTATTCATATCTGACATGTATTTTATAGTTGCAATAAAATATTATTAAACTAAATTGACTCAACTTTCGTAGATCAATAACATAAATAACATATGAGTGAAAATTCGGACTTTCTAGGAACAAGAAGGATACTATTGTAAGTATTGTTGATATATATTCTATGAATGGTTTGGTTTATACAGAATTTATTTTAGTTCGATTGTGTAGGAAGCTATAAGCTTATAGACACGCTTTCGAATCCGTTCCTGGAACCAACCAGTACGGAGCAATGAGTGTAAAGTTTCTTGCTCAAGGAAACAACGACGCGTTAACCACTCGGCCATGCCGCCACTTATGAATGGTTTAGATATATTAAATGAGTTAATAATAAAATTTTCACCAAAATAATATTTTTTTCTGAAAATTAAATTTTTTTTCACTAAACATACTACCATGTATTATAAGAGGAGGTATTTTAAGATCCTTTGTGCCTCCCTAGTAGTCCTTTGTGGCTCCTTGGCAGTCCTTAGCGGTCCTTAGCAGTCCTTAGCAGTGTTTAGTAGGACTTTTGTTTTGATATTAACTTATTTTATGTTTTATTTTGTTTAATTTATGAAAAGTATTAAGCCTTGTAGAATTTACTAAAATTGTATGTATCAGCTTAAAATTGGAACTTTTATTTTAAATAAAAAAAACTATAAAAACATATTTTTGCTTTTATTTTTTTGTTAAACATTTCATTGGAGTGAAAGTTACTTAAAAGAATGAGTTCCATTAAATTCGATCAAATCAGGATTTTGTGTATCTGAGCAGTCCTTAGCGGTCGGGCAACTCAAAAAATTTCAGCAAAATAATATTTTACTTAAAATTTTTTTTTCCACTAAACATACTACCATGTATTATAAGAATGCCCTAGGAGGTGTTTTAAGGTCCTTTGTGTCTCCCTAGTAGTCCTTTGTGGCTCCTTAGCGGTCCTTAGCAGTGTTTAGTAGGACCGGTACATTGCAATCAAAGTTTGCCTATCAAACAAAATAATGAAAATATAATTTTAAGAAAAGTTAAAAGATTCGGATAATAATGTTTCAAACAATTAATGACAGATTTTCAGTATTTTAACTATATTTCTACAACATTACTAAAACATTTAGTGCTATTTTTTAATATTTGACCTCCTTTTGATAATTGTCACTAACATATGAATTACTTCCTTTTAGTTACTTCACAAAGTTATACTTTTAAATATCCACGAGAATTAGCACGATTTGGAGGTGTTATGCTTTTAGATTTATGACCTTCTCTCACCACCCCTCGTTTGTCCGGAGGATATGTAAATGTCCAATGGCGTTTGTGATATCATTTTCATTTGAAAAATAACAAGCAAAACTATTTTTCATGGTTATCTGCCCTTTAGAAATTTTGAAAGGTATCTCTCGGTTAAAATTTCTTTACCGCAAGAAAGAGTTTCTTACTCAGCATACCAAGAAACTTCTGGTTATGTCTCTTATTCAGTGTCACTATGATTACGCATGCTCTGTTTGGTATAATAGCTTGACACAGTCTTTAAAAAATAAGTTACAAACTTGTCAAAACAAAATAATGAGATTTGTACTTGACTTGGACTCCAGAGCCCACATTGACCCATCCCACTTTAAGTCCCTTAACTGGTTACCGGTCCACAAAAGAGTTGAACAGATAATGTTGTGTCATGTTTTTAAGATAAAAAATGGCCTATCTCTGGATTACATGTCTGAACACTTTATTCCACAAGATTCCATTCATAATTATAGTACAAGACTTAGTCAAAAGGGTGGATATTGCCTACCTAAGGTCAAAGGACAGGGTTCTAAATCCTTTGCTTTCTCTGGTATTAAATTATGAAATGATTTACCTATAAAGTTAACGGAGATTGACAGGTTACAAAGTTTTAAGGTTGCCATCAAAAGTCATCTTCTGAACAGTATTTAAAAAAAATTTTAAACATGTTTTTACATATTTCGGCTCAGGATTTTAAATTGTCTTAATGTCTGCTATTTATCTTATTACAATTTTAGTAATGTGTTTTAAATCCTAGCTGTAAACAGGAGTATCATTAAATCAAGATTTGACTGTGATAAACATTTTTATGATTTATTAGTATTTTTGAACATGATTATATTTAGGTTTGCCTCTCTATGTCATGCCGCCAATACAAAGGACCACAATGGAAATAAGAGCTTTTTTGCCCTTTTTTGTGTTATCCTTGGTTTTGGTGAGCATGTAATAGTTTTACTCGTATGTGATATAGTATTTAATAATGCTCATTATTTTATCCTATGTTATATTGTCAACTATGTATATGCTTCCTTTGCCGAAATAAATCTATCTATCTATTTACTTAATGAACAACTTTGCTAGCTTTTTAGAAGTGAGCTTTAACAAAAAATAAAAGTAAACATTTAAAAGACCGCTGGATTATAGTATGTGATAAAATTTACAAAAAATCTTACTTTCCCATGTTTCTTTTTACGTTATCACGTATTTCTGTCCCTCCGACCTTTGAGAGCATGTTCAACACTTCAACGATCTGAAAAGAAAATTATATTCTAACTAATGTACATTCTACTTTTGAAATAGAACAGTTGTAAACGCAAGTCTTAAATTCTTCATAGTTTCAAATTAAAGATTGTTAAAAATTGTTGATAATAAATGTATGTTTATGTACTATGTTTTGTTAAAAAGTTTAAGTTCTGTTTTGATTGTTTTGTTACATTTTTCCTACTAATGATTAAATGACGCCTCATTCTATATTACAAATGCATAATTAGATAATCAATCAATTCGCTCTTTCATTTATTTCCCGTTCATTTTTTAGAATGATATTAAAATCTGGTGTAAAACACATTAAGGTAAGATTTATTCTGATAATGATAAAAGAATGGGCCGATTGGGAAAATGCCGAAATGTCTGGGAAAGAAACGTCTTGGGTTATTTGGGACGAAACGTCTTGGTCAGAATTGCTGGAAATCGTATAAATTCATTCTCAATTCTCAGAGTTTAACTGACAAAAACATCACAGTTTAACAAGAATATGAAAACTAAGCATTCTCTTTGGTAGAACAGAGGCACATTATAAACTCTTCACAAGCAGAGTTAAAACATGCCAAATTTGAAATGATTTATTATCAAACATTATCGCGAATTTGTGTGACATTTTGCTTCAACTGTTCAAATAATGATAATCATGCGATTATTTATCAAATACAAAGTAGAAATAATTTAAATGAATTGAACTGACCTTTTTGTTCAAGAAAATCTAGAATATTCACTTTATCAATGCATCCTGATTCCTGACTGACCGCCAAAACGTACGAAACGCCTACGAATTTGAATTTTCCATCCACGTGGATGTAGATTCGAATTATAATTATGTTTTATTTCTTTTTTCTGTCACTACGATTAAATGTTAAAGCACTTTTAAAAACTTGTGATTTTGATACATATAATGTACCACAAATGATGATATTATAACGTTAAATGATTGGAACTCGTAAACAGATCTGTGGCTATAAATAGATTTCATAACAATAACACATGTAACTTGCCTATATACAGCACCACCTATATGTTTTATTAGGTTGCGGCACCGCTCACTTGGTCTTGAAAAAAAGTTAAAATGATTACAACAGCGAATAAGGATTTTTTTGTTAATTTTTTACCTACCGTCAGGACACCGACCAGAACCTGACGTTAGTACGATGTCAAAAAGAAACGTGTAATACACATCGGTTTTTGGACGTCAGATTTACGTCGTATTTTGGTCGCCGACGTCGTGACCAAACTCTAACGGTAATCCGACGTTATTTTAACGCCATGTGTTTGATGGGTAATAGAGTCAACCTTTAAAACGACGGTATCAGACGGACAAATAGACTTTGACCTTAACTTTTGACAACCAAACCTGGACCTTTTTTAAGACAAAAACACAAAAAACAGACTTATAGAAAAATACATACATGTATACTGTATTTGAGTTTAAGCGTATGAAACAGTCGACTGAATATACTTCTAAAACAAAACATTTCTTCATCGAGTCTTTGTGATTTTTGTGCAATGGATATTGAATCTATTGAACACCTCTTATGGCAATGTTCTTACACGCAACTTTTTTGGAGGAATTTAATAGAATATTTCAAAAGAAGAAATATTATTATAAAAATTAATTTGAAAACAATATGTCATTTAATTACAAGCACAGATACACAAAAAGATGCAAAAACACTTTATTCTTTTGGTGACAAAATATTACATAATTATATAGTTGCAAAATTGGAAAACGCACACCACAATTTAACTTATTTTTACATTATTTTCGGAGCAGACTATGTATTGAAAAATGTATTGCATTTAATCGAGATAAACTGGAAACTCATTTTCAAAAATGGAATAGAATTTTCCCAGATACGAATATAATAACATATGAAAATACCTTACTTACATGAATAAAAAACAATTATGTTTAGAAGCAGTCAAAAACTGTTGATGTATCTTTTGTTTTGTTTTTTTCTTGTTCTTTTGTATTAATTGTTCACCCCCTTTACTTTTACCCTTTTTCTTTTTGTTCAAATATTAGGTTACACTTATACGAGTATCGTATTGCCGATGGTACCCGAAATGTATGTGTGCTGTTTTGTGTGTGCTGTTTTGTGTGTGCGTTATGTTCGAAATATGTATAGTTATAAATCCTGTTGGAAATGTGGGTGTATGGGTGCGGATGTGTGTGCGTTCGTGTGTTTGGGTGTGAAAAAAACAACTCTTTGTGACCATGCTTTTGTATTATCTGGACAGAAGTTTATCATATGTTATGTACACTGTATTACTGTATGATCACTGAGAAAAAAAATAAGTTATAAAAAAAAGAAAAAAAAAGAATATACTTCTATTCTTTCTAATACAATTACATATATAAACAATACATATCACCGCATGCAGTTCATACATCATGTACATTTACCGATTCAATGTGAAGTAACAAAACTTAAATACTTTAATTTAAGCATTCAAATTCATATTCATGAATCACACATCTTTCTTAAAGTAGTAATCTTGTATATCCCACTAAAAGGTTCTTAATTCCTGACAATACTATAATACATCTGCATATTCAACATATATGCGACCTGTATGTAATCCACCAGAATTTTGCATACAAAAACAAAAACACCGTCCGAATGTCCAAAGCTGAATGACAATAACATAAAAATTATCTACACTTTCCACGTGCATAAATTTTATAATAACGCCCCCTACCGTCCATTACATTCTACTGAGGGCATTAGTTTTCCTATCATTCGACTGCTCAAACGCTATACTCAAATGTTTTTCTTGTAACAAGCGATAATATAGCGTACTGCACGTCTGACGACAATAATATGTGTACGAGCCTGTGGCAAAATCATCACCTAATTTATCGTAAGCTTATCGCATAAACGCTGACTTACACAAAATCGAGCAACTTAATACCCCTTGTGTTACATACAGTATCGAAAGAGGCCCGTACTATTGGTTTATCGGGGTCATAATTTTTGCAATCATTTTTTTGAATATCCTGATCACACAAAATACAATCATTTTTGTTTCCAACTCTACAGTTCCAATCACCTGCAAGCAAAACTGTACTTATTTCTTTAGAAATAAAAACATCTTGTCAAACTATATCAAAAAGATTTTTAGATAATATTACATATATGTGACTCAGCCGACCATACATAAACGCCACTTATATAAACAACATCAATGAAATAAAAAAAACAGTTTATCTAGCTTGTAAAGAATTGTATCATAAAGGTTGTCTACTATCTTAACACCAGATTTAATAGAATTGCGAATATACACAAGTTTGTTTTTGTTTTGTTCTTTTTTTTTCTTTTTTTTTGTGTCTGTGTGTGTGTGTCTGTGTGTCTGTGTCTGAAATTATAAAAATAACTGTAACACGTAAATTTATCAATATCTAACTTTGAATTTTCATCGGTCGAAGATTCTGTAAAAATGATAGTATCATTTAGTTTATTTTCGGTAAGTCTATTGCAGTTCCATACACAAATTTCCATATTTGTTGGGCCATCCTCCACTAAATCTTAGTCAACCTTTTCAGGTTTTCCGTCAATAAACAGAGTATCGTAAGATATCCAGGCTTTCTGATGCCGCATCCTTAGTTTTCTTTAGTAATGGTATCAATCGACGGCATTTGTTCATAACCTCATCTTACTTTTCCAAATTATCTAACGTTTGCAATTTCAATTCAACATTTTCGATTTTATCTTCAGCTACAACAAAAGAACAGATAAAAAAGCGGAAGTATGAAAAACCGAAAAAACAAAACAAAGGCAAATCAACTCTAGAGACAAAAAAAGTTGGTCAATACTTATTTTTTCGTCTTTTATTTAACAAAATGCAACTATTGTTCCTTAGGGAAGTCATTTTTAAAGACAAATTCAATGAAAACATTTAAATTTAACATAACTTGCACCCATAAACAGTTAATTAGTTGAAGGTGCCGATGTTCTTACAAGATAACACAAAATAGAAAGTATGATTATGTGTTATTGAACGAATATTTATAGGCTTTTTTTCCTTTCATAAAATTAAGCTTTTATATGTACATGTGTATGTTTATAGCCATCAACGACGACTGTATGTTATGAGAACAAACCGTCAGAAGAAGAAAAGGACAACCCAAATTGCATTGCACCAATACGAAGTAAGTATGGTCTTAAGTTGTAGGTTTTTAAACTGTGATTCGTATGTTATTTTGCAAGCGATTGCTAAATGAAATATTATGGATCAAATGTTACATCTCATTTAAATAAAGATATCATTAAGTTATCAGATATGTACTCGAACACATATTTTGTTATTTACTACTATTTAATCATATCACGTACTTCATCTTTAATTATGATATAAATACCATTCATATTTTTGCAGAAAAATCAATGATATCTCGTTCATTTTGTAAATGGAAATTTCTATATTCTGAATTCAGATTTAACCTAGTTGTAGCACTAAAATGTTCATAATGAATGAATTTCGATCTGGTGTGATCAGCTTATGATACGAAAATTGTTCAAATTTAATATTGAAAATTTGCAATGGTTTTGAGAGTTCTAACTGATAGAAAATCAACGTATGTCAAAATTTAAAAACGAGTTTTAAAATAAAATATTGTGAAGATAAAGTGACATTATGCCCATCCAAGTGTAAAAGAAGGGTGAACGGATTAAATCTAATACGTTTACATTTTGTAACAATTACTTTCATTTTATAATTAACATTGCATGAACGATAAATAAAACTCACGGTGCCCAAGGAATTTTTTTGTAAATATCCCTCGAAATTTACTATAAATGGTTAGTTTATAAAAGAGAGGGACAGACACCTTTTTATATCAAAAGAAGATTTTTTTTTACTTTGATTTTTTCTTATTTTTAACATTTTTCTTTAAAAATGAACAATTTTTAACGGCAGTCTTTTTAAAAATTGTTTTCACGCAACAATAAAGAAAAAAAACATAATGTCATTTATACAAAAAAGAATATACAGGGTCAAAACGATTTGTAAGTACTAAAACCCAAAATAAGAAAATGCACAAATAGCCTTATTGCATTAGTTATGTTGTTAGAATTTAAGGTAAATTAATTTTTGCAAAATCAGTTTTTTAATCGTATGAATCTTTGCATTTAAATTTAAATTTTTTTAGAATCTTACTGCATTTTTTCTTAGTCGATTTTCTTTAAACATTGGGGTTTTTATCTAAAACATCTTCAAAAAAAAAAATTGGGTAAAAAATTTTGAAATTTCATAAAAAAAAAAATTTAAAAGCAATCGTCAAAAATTTTGAAAAAGGGCAATAAATCAATAATTAGATATTTTTATACCCCCCAAAAAAAAATACACAAAGTGTTTTTCTTATAAAGAAATTTCTAAAAAATAAAAGACTACTGTCTGTAAAGATTTTATGATTATAAAGATTCAATCTCTCCAGATAATGAAATCAAATCAAACGACTCGCAAGATGACAGTACTTTGGATAACGTTGACCTAAACAGACTTTTCCGAGAAGAAGGTAAAACGTCACCAAAATTACATGATGAATGCAGAAAAATTTGTAAAGTAATAAAGAGTAAATCAGAACACATTGCTCATGTCGAAGCAGCTTATAGAAAAGAAAATGACGAAACAGTTATATTTCTTGTATTTACTGAAAGCGGAAAAAAAACCCCAATTAAAAGGGGAAACAAAATTTACAAAATAAACAAGCTTTTCAACGAAACCCTTAACTTTTGCAAAAAAAAGACAATCCTTTAACAGAGAAAAGACTCGCTAAAATTGGGGAAACAGACAAGCACTTGGGAAACGAGCGCCCCACAAATTTTTTTTCTCAATCACCGGGGATCATCTAAACTTTTCGGAACAAAGAAACAACAACTCCCTGCATCGTTTAATTTTCTGGTAAAAGAATTATCCACTGACGAAAACCCTTTTCCGACAAAATTTTAAGGGTATTCCTGGCACGTAAAAGGGAAGGGGGAGTTTGTTTTGGGCAAAGTCGATAGGTACAAACAAATTAAAGAGGGGTTTTAAAATTACTTTTTCCATCTCCGGGGAAATGGGGGACTTTGGGGGGTTTGTAGAACATCCTGAGTATGGTCTTTGTGGGATCACTTGCGCTCATGTTGTTTTGGATGACACGAAATTCAATTTGTTCAAGGAAAAAACAACACAGACGGAAGAGGATTTCGATGTCATGATATATCAACCTAAACTTAACGAAGGGAGACAGGGACCTGATTATGAAGTAGGAAAGCTTAAGCAAGCTACGTACACAGATGGGGGAAACGACAAACCAGGAGTTGATCTTGCACTTTTCAAGATTGAGAAACGTGCACCTACAAACGGAGGATTTCCTAATTCTAGGATATCTTGTAAGCTTCATACTCATTTCATATTACATGGTAAATGTACATCTGTTCATCGTTAATAATTTATTCATAATAACTAAGGTGTTCAACATAAGATTGTTTTGAAACGTAAAAAATCAAATTATTCAAAAACGATATTCCCCGGTTATAAATGGCGATAATATATAGAGAATAATAGGTTGGTGCCGTGGATGGAGAAAGTTTATCTGGCGAGGCGGAGGAATTTATTGGGTGCCCGAAGGCGAACCCAATAAATTCCGGAGCAGAGCCAGAATAAACTTTCTCCATCCACGGCAACCAATCTATTATTCTATTTATCCTGTCACCGTTTTTTTTTTGTAAAGAAATTTATTTGGCAAAAAATACCTATAATCACACTATCTTAAATGTTTCTATATATAAACAAAGAAGGCCCTAATTATCTACAACAATGCACTCGCCGTTCTTATTATCTCCCTGTGTATTTTTTCACATTGAAGGCGCCATTTTGTTTGAAAAATGTGATAAATAAAAACAATTTTTTGTCGAATTTTGTTGTGAAAACTATCTAGAATGAAAGAAAATGGTCTAACTAAGAAAATGAATTCGAACACCAATATCTTTTATTCAGTCGTTAACGCTGTACAGACATTTAAAGTATTGTTTACGTGACGTCACAATGTAGCGCCAAACACGAGTGCATTGTTTAAGAAATAACATCGGCCTAAGAGGTGTATATCGGCTATTTAACACCGGTTTGGAGTTTTGATGCGTAGGAATTGACCACGAAATAGCCGATATACACCTCTCAGGCCGATGTTATTTCGATTCTAACACGATAAAATAAGGAAAATCACTAATGTTATTTTTCAAGCGGAAATAACTTCCGGTGCCGATTTCCGTATAACGCTGTTCGATATTCGCACCCTACTGTTGCGAAGATATTAGAAATATCAAACAAAAGAAATAATAAGAAAAAAACGTTATTTATCAAGTTTTCAAACAATAAAAACTTACGTCGTTTTGTGTTTACATCGTGCCCCATTTATCATTCTTGTATGCCTGAAATAACGTCAGCTTGTTTATGAATGAGTTGTTTACTTAGGATGACGTCATTACGCTGCTTACGGATTGGCGCCGTTTTGTCAAAATATTTATTAACTGATATGTATCTTATATGTGGCGTGAGTGTCAGTGAGATATCATTTCGGTATTGTATGAAAATAAATCATTATACGAACTGAAAATATAAAAAAAATGCTTTTTATTGTTGCTTTAAAATGCTTTGTAAACTATTCAATCGAGGGTGAAAACATAACAGCGCATTTCAAGTAGTCCCTAACCAGTGTTTATTGGCAGTTTAACACCAGTTTTTTTCTTTCTTTGTCTATAGTGACAAAATCACGTGAGTGTTAGAATGTAGAATAATGCACGCTTCGGGCCTTCTTTGTTTATATAGAAACATTTTCGATAGTATGATTAAAGGTAGTTTGCCTAATAAAATTCTGTAAAAAAAAACGGTGACAGGATAAATAGAATAATAGATTGGTGCCGTGGATGGAGAAAGTTTGTCTGGCTCTGCCCCGGAATTTATTGGATTTGCCCTCGGCTCACCAGATAAACTTTCTCCATCCACGGCACCAACCTATTATTCTCTATATAACATAGATCCTACAAAAACCTTATAGGTCATCCAACACATTAGCTTTCTTAATGTTGCATGCTTAGTTTAAGCGATCCTTTTAGTTAAAAATGTATGAAATTTAAATTAAGAACCTATTTACTCGCTTTCAGTTCAATTGGGTCTTGCTTTTTTTTTTTTTTTTTTTTTTTTTTTTTTTCATAGATTTGTTAATGTTGCATGTTTAGTTTAAGCGATCCTTTTAGTTAAAAATGTATGAAATTTTAATTAAAAAACCTATTTACTCGCTTTTCAGTTCAATTGGGTCTTGCTTTTCTTTTTTTTTTCTTTTTTTTTCTTTTTTTTCATAATCAACCATTCAGATATATAATTAAGATATTGCTGTTTTATATTTCAGCGTTTAAGGCTGGCCTGGTATGGGGAAAGCGCGGTATTCCATCTAGATGCAAGGACGTTCAAAAGTTTGGTCAAGTAACAAGGAATACGCATGGAGTAATTCAATTTGATAACTCTGTCGTTAGAGAAATACAATTCTTTGATAACTTGAAACATGATAAACCTACATTGTATAAACAATACCATATCAAATCAAAAAATAAAAAGGGCTTTTGCAAAGAGGGCGATTCGGGGGCCCTCGTGTTTATGAAAGACAATACTGGGGGAGAATCTGATTTAAGATGCATTGGCATGGTAGTTGGAACGTTTATTCATGATCATGCAGGTATAGTAACGCCAATAACTGCTATACTTGATGAGCTAAAAGTCCAGCAACTAAAGTCATTCATAATCAATGACAAGTTTGACCAAATCTATAAACTGTATAACAAAACTAATGAACGGGTCGACAAAATTTATAGGAGATGTAGCAAAAAGGATCACTGCAGAAGTGATTCCTAAAACTCAACAACGTTTCGGAAACAAATTAGTGAATACGCACTCTATAAAGACATTAACTGGTGTTTCTCAATTTAATATAATACCGACCGGTTTCTATATCATCAGGACAAATAAACATGATACAGTAGTAACAAATTCAATTGTCGTTTTTGTGTTTACATATGTACGCAACGTATAAAAATGTGGACGTCATCAATTTTTGTTTAGTTTTGGTTTAAACACATCAATAAAATAAAGCTCTTTCGATAACCCTGCGGATACATCAATATTATTGATTACGTTGATACAATGTATGTTTACATTTTCCTTTTTTTTCTTCGTTTGTATTGGTTGTATGTTTTCCTTTTAGCAGATTGTTCATTTTTCAATGTTTTTATTACATTTTTCACTTACTACTTCATTAGTATTGGTTGATTATTTTTCATTTTGATCAATGTTTATTTTTTAACGTTTTTATTACATGTATCACTCGTGTGTTGTGCCTGTAACTGATTATTGTTCTTCAATATGGGGTTTCAAAAACTTCAAGAAACTAGATATTACTCAGCATAGAGCAATCAGATATTTTATGTGTGTTCATAGATTTGCTCCGATACTAGCAATTACTGGTGATATGGGATGGATTTGTGCTCAGCATCTAGACGTTGGGTTAATATACTGAGACTATGGAATAGACTTGTACATATGGGTGATGATAGACTCACAAAGAAAGTGTTTTTGTATGATTATATTACTGTTGGAAATACATGGTGTTCAGATGTTAAGTATATTCTACAACAAGTAAATATGTCACATTTTTATGACAACAAACTTCCGGTTGATTTAAAGAATATTGAAGACTCGTTACTTTTACTATACAAATCAAATTGGTCTGACAATGTTACAAATGTGGCAAAGCTGAGAACATATGTTACATTCAAACAAGACTATGAAACAGAAAAATATCTCATGTCTTCCTATAACTCAAGCAGAAAGGTCCCATTTAGCTTCAATTAAGATGCGGTATTCTTCCGCCTCAAACTAGAAACAGGACGTTACGTGGGATTACGTGTTGATGAAAGAATATGCACTCTTTGTACTGACAATGTTGTTGAGGATGAAACTCACTTTGTATTGAAATGCTCTATGTACAACGATTTACGTGTTAATTTGATTTCTAAATGTAAAGAGAGTAGCAGTGACTTTGACAATATGTCTGATATTCAAAAACTATGTTATGTGATACAAAATCAATATGTTAGCGCTGCAAAGTTTATTGTAGAAAGTATGAAAAGAAGAAGGTTATATCTTTATAAATGACCAAATGACCTGATGTTTTACATAATAAAAATTTACTTGAGTGTATTGAATCGTGTAAAAATCACCAGACATATTTGAAAATGACAAGAAATATAACAACATCTTAACATTGTTTAGAATTTATAGCTTTTGAAATTTTGATATGCTTTGCTTGTTTATATGGAATTTTGATGATTGACCACTGTATTTCCGATTAATTTTTCTATGCTTTAAATGTTTTATTGTAAATCATTTATATGAATTGTATATAGTTTAAAGTGACTTATAGGCCCAACATGGCCGGGTGTTGTAATTTGTTATATGTTGTATATAGTTTAAAGTGACTTATAGGCCCAACGTGGCCGGGTGTTGTAATTTGTTATATGTTGTATATAGTTTAAAGTGACTTATAGGCCCAACGTGGCCGGGTGTTGTAATTTGTTATATGTTGTACATAGTTTAAAGTGACTTATAGGCCCAACGTGGCCGGGTGTTGTAATTTGTTATATGTTGTATATAGTTTAAAGTGACTTATAGGCCCAACGTGGCCGGGTGTTGTAATTTGTTATATGTTGTATATAGTTTAAAGTGACTTATAGGCCCAACGTGGCCGGGTGTTGTAATTTGTTATATGTATGTTTATTATATTGTACATAACACAATGTCACTATAATAAAATTTACTTACTTACTTATTACATTTTCAACTTGTATATTTTAAATTAAAAATCAACATATGGAATCTGATCTTTCACTTACCAGCCTATCTTATATCTTCTTGTTGACCTAAATTGAACAAAGTTGACTTTTTAATAGTGTAGTTTCAAAAAAAGTTACTTATTAAAACCTTAACAGTCGTTTGCTTCTTTTACTTTTTTATATAGTTATAGTGATTAAGTATTTCGTATGAAAGGCAAAGTACTACATTGTTACATTCTTCTACCTTTACGACAAGTAAATTCACATTCAACGCTTTTTTTCTTCAAGTGATCAGCGCCTAATTTTCCATAAAAACACTATTTAAACGTTAAAAAACACATGTTTGCATTTCCTAAAGAATGAAAAATAGTTTCGTTTATGAGGGCTTGCTTATGTGCCTTTAAGGAAGTAATTTTACATTTTACTTTTTTTGATAATATTTTTGGTTTTAATTTTTAAATTTATTAATATAAGGAAAACCTCTTTAATTGTCACAATCCATTTAATATTGTGTGTGCATTTTACAAAATAAGGCAAAATAAACACTTTTATTAGTCAAATTTTACCCGTTACTGATGGAGTGAGAGAAATATATTTGTTTATTGTGACCATGTATAGGTACTTTCTGTAGACATTTAGTGTTTTATTACTTATGCATATTTTACATTTTTGTAATGAATGTAATTGTTAATTTGATGGTTACTTTATCATATGTTTAGATTAATTTATTATAGTTTTACATAGGGTGCCATTTTGATTAAACCGCAACTGAAATATTAACTAGTTTTTGAAAGCATATGTTATATAGGATTTCACATGAATTTCCTTATATTGTTTAAAGTTTATATTGGGAGTTCAGACAGGGCCGTCAGAGAATAATATGTCTTCATAATCATTATAAATGACATATATTGTTGTAAGAATAATAGAAATTGAGCTTCCAACATTGTTTTTGATACATATAAAATTATATCGGACACCTAAAAAGTTATTTATTTCACAGAAGTACAGCTGTTCATATGGTGGCTGATTTGTTATACTTTTGCGCGTTACGTTATCGCTAGCTACAAATAGAGAATAACATGCTACTGTCTTTTGATAGTGATAATGCTAGCTTTGCAAAAGGCATTCGATACGGTTGATCATAATATTCTTTGTGGAAAACTTCACCTTATGGAAATAACGAATACAGACTGGTTAAGATCTTATCTTAATAACAGAAAACAAATGGTACATTTTGGAGAGAATTCTTCATCTCCATCAATAGTAAATTGTGGTGTTCCTCATGGAAGTATTTTAGGTCCTTAGCTCTTTTTATGCTATGTAAATGATATGATCACCAGTATCGATTATGAAAGTAAGCTCATTTTATATGCTGATGACAGCACTATACTTTTTTCTCATCAAGATCCTGATTTTATTTCACAGAAATTAGGCAAAGCTCTAGAATCTTGTTCAGTTAAATTGTTCAATTCCTCATTGTAATAAGACATGTAATGGCACTTTTTTCTATAATGTTATTAAAGAATGGAAAAGTTTGCCAGATGATGTAAAATGTATATCAAATCCAACTTTATGTAAAACTTCTGTTCAAAGCAATCTTGCTTCAATTTGGGCTGCGAAACATCAAAGTGATTTTTATATTACTGAGTGGCGACATATGTACGGCGAACTTATTATATTTTAGTCATCTTATGTTTTCCTGTGCCTTTTTTCTGTGAAAATGCAAAACTACTGTGATTATATAGCATATAAGTGTTAAGATACTTGCATCTACTAAATCTATTATGAAAACCTACCTAGAAATTCTAAGATTGATTCGTAGTTTATCTCATTGTCTATTTTTATTTAAGAAATGAATGTCTCTCTGGTTTCATCTTGTTTCCATCAATTTGGTTAACAGGACCCCATTGGAAATAAGCAAACCTGCTAAATGGGCTATCCACGTAACCATAGATCACTCTTTAATAAAACCATTGTATTGAAATTTTATTATTATTATAATTTATTCATTTAATTTTGTTCTTTTAAAATCTATGTTCAACTATTCAGTTTTTCTATATCATGTCTATCAGTACCTATAAACAATATTCTGTGCTAATTATAATTCTTGCTTGTTGTAGTCTTAATCTAAATCGGATATGATCTGAACATAAAAACTTTCGTTTATAGAAAGGGACATTTTTGTTCAAAGAAATAATGCTTGAAAACAAATTCCTCCAGCCCTGAAATTTAGAATTTTTAAATGGTGGCCATTTTGTCTTTCGAATTTACACGGTGTTTTTATTCATAACTTTATAAGTCTTATGGGGTCATATATCACCAAACTTCTCACAGTGATTACCTCCCTTTGCAGAATCTCTGTACTGATGAAGGGAGATCACTGCGTAGGAGATTGATATATCAAGTCAATTAACCAAATGACGTCAGCAAATTACTACTACGCTCAGTACGTTTAATTCAACAATTTTTTATCAGTTCTTTATTTTCATAATGATGTAAGAATAGAAATAGATTATATATTTTCTTGCATTTTAGTATAGTATTTCACTATTTATCGTTCTTGAAATGCTTTATTATTAATCACTCAGACCTTTCGTGATTATATTCCTGCGCATTTGATCTCGAATCGTGTATTATTCTACAACAATGCACTAAAATCTGTTATTTATTTCCTGAGCAAGCATAGTATTAAATTTCTTCCTATATTTTATGTGTTAAAATGCTTGGTTTCATTTTTAAAATACCATTAACATTCCTTTTATTATTAATAAGCAGATGCAATAAAACACATTTTAAACAGATTTTCTAGTTGTGTAATGGAGATATTATTCGTTAATTTGATGATAATCTAATCATATTTTTAGATTGATTTATGATGGCGCTTATTAATGATAGTTTCATATAGATTGTAATAGTTGTCTTGTGAACCTTTACACAAATATTAACTAGTATGTACTGATATTACTATTATTATTATTATTTTCATAGATCAAGTGCAAATGGAACAAAATGACCTGTCAGCATAACAAAGTCGTTTGTAAATGACACGTTTTCTTGTATGAATATTAGCAAATGAATACCTAACATTGTTTTCAATACAACTGAAATAATTTCGGACATTATTCTTAAAATGTGATGCAATTCACAGGAGAACAGCAAATATTTGTATGTATAGTTAGACTTTTCTTTAATCATGTATTTAGATTAAATAAAGACTGTTTGTGTATGAATATGTTACTTTGTTAATTACCATTATTGCGTAGAGTAGCTGGGTTTTATTTTCATAGATTTTTCTAATTTAAAACTCACATGATTGCTATATGTGAAAGTTTCTAACATTTTATACTTCGATTTTTTTTCCTGTAGCAACACATATATAGTAGATAACAAATATACAAATATCTTTTGTGAGGCTGGGTCTTATTTTTGGCTAAAATGTCTAGCCTATAATTGAAAGATTCACTTACTTTTGATTTATACGCCAGAACACTTAGGGGCGTAAATGTATCATGGTATGTCATTGCCCGTCCGTACGCACGGCATTGGCATCATGAAATGAATATCCTTTTTTCATGAACATACTAGTTGGGGCAAAGATTCCTTAAGTGGTGAAAATATGTTGATTATAGTGATTTAGAAATAAACGATCAAAAAGATGACAACGTTCATCTCGGGGAGAACGCCTGTCAGTAGTTGTGAAGTATTTCAATGATTGCGGGTATATTTTTCATGAAAATACTCGTATGTTACATCTACTATAATGATTTTCATAGCAGACATGGTGGAGACGGACTGACAGACAATACAGTGGTTTTTCACATGTGCGGTTCGGGGTTTCACAATTGCATTAGGGGGATAAATAAAGAGGGATAAATACAGATGAATGCTTCTGATCATTTTTTTAAAACTTAGTCTTAGGTATACAAAATTGTTTCAATTAGTCTGTCTATGCAACCTGTACCTATTTTTTAAACAATACAGATGTATAGAAATATAATAACTGGGCAAAATAGATAACCATTTCTCAATAAGCTATTTGTCAAGATCGTTTGCCATTGTATTTGTACATAAGCCGGAATGACAATATATAACAGTAAGCTTTAGCAATAAATATATTGAATATGAAACGCTTGATAACTGGATGTAGATATACTAAAATAAATGAAAAATACAAACTTTTTGATGACCGCCATATGAACAAATCTGCGGATGTTGCAAAATTCAAAATTTTACCAGGTCATGTTAAATGTTGAATTTTGCTTAAGCCGGTGCTAGGGGGCGTGGACGGTAGTTTGCACTTGACAGTACCGTCCATGAACAGGCTCAATCAAACCGAGCCTGCAACATTTTCAATTTTGCCGCGTTGGACTTTCTTTAGGGATTCTTATTTCACTCTATTTTACAGAGAAGTAACTATAAATTATGCAAAATGATCAAAATTTTATATACTAAAATAATTACATTTGCATTTCACAGCCAGCCAAACAACAAAGCAGACAAGTTTTCTTTTCTGCCAAAAATTGTTAAGGGTTTGGATGACAATGGATAAAATATGAATTGGATATGTATTGGTTATGAATAATTTTGTCTACACAGAGAAGGAACTTAATTAAAACCATATTGTTCCATTTAACTTTACCCCTGACAATCAATGTATTTAAGTGGCAGCGTGGCCGAGTGGTAAACGCGTCGGACTAGTAACCACTTGGTTTCAAATCGAGTGAGGGGCAATTCGTTGTTGGGTTTTAAGTTGCACCAACACAGAAGATATGGGGACTTCCAAGCTTTACTGGTGGAGGACTCCTCTGTGCATTACCACAATCACGTGCAGGCACCTGAGTAGAACCACTGACATTCCATAAGTGATCTGAATAGCTTCCTAACCATTGAGGAAAAAGAAAACAACAAAACATCATGTTATGAATGAAAAATATGCTCTATTCATAATAAATAAACAACAAAATAAGTTAGCAAATGCAATGTATACAAAAACAGATCTATATTTAGAAATGTTGTAAAGCATTAGCTTTGTTAGGACTTTTGTAAACAACAATATCATAGCTATATTACATACAAATAAATCAAGGCAGTTCATAACCCAGTGTGTCTCAAAGAATTACAATTGTAATATAAACAGGCAGTTTATAACCTGGTAGGTGTGTCTCAAAGATTTACAATTCTAATATAAACATATGAATAAGTCATGTGATATACTAATTTCTAATTCTTCAAACTTGGAAAACGTTTGTGTACCAACAGATTGATTCAAGCTTAGCTAATGCACTTATTTAAAAAAAAAATTATGTTTAATGTATATAATGTATCAAATTATGCAAGAATAGGCAATTACTTGTCAATAACAGGGAAGAATTATGACATTTAAATTAAACAAAGTCAAATTTAGCATAATACCAGCAAACTGTAACTGGAATTGTGAATATTTTTTCTTCTTCTTAGTTTGTTACTCATCTGGAAGCATGTGGTAACAGTAAAGCCATTGTAATTAAACGCTTATTAAAACTGTGTTTGTAGATGTCCTATGTTTTATTTTGTCTCTTATATATAGCTTTTTCTGAAACATATTCAGAAAAGGAAAATAAAAGACATTTGTACAATAACTGCAAACAAAAAATCCAAATTTTAAAATTTGGAAGATAACATATTCATTTCATTCATTATACTCAATTATTTGGCACATACAATCATGTATCTTTTAATCATTTAAGAGATAAGAAATTGACAAAAAAGTTCAAGCTTTTCACAAATAAGAAATGAAAATTACAAAATGCCAAGCTTACAGGACACATTTTAATTAACAGTGTTCTCTGTAAATGAAAAACTGAGTACATGCATGAAAGAAAAAGTTGATTTTTTCATAATATTATATAGATATGTGTGTGTTCATGTAAGTTATCAAAATTTAGCCAAAGTGGCATTCCACTGAAGAGGTCATTTCTGAATAAATTTGCATTAATCAAAACTGACAAATGCCCCACTCAAAATTGTCTTAAACTGACGATAGCTCCACCATGATCTACCTAAAACTGACAAAAGCCCCTCCTAATTTACCAAAAACTTGACAAAATTTCCACCCAAAATTACCTAAAACTGACAAACGCCCCACCCAGAATTACCTAAAACTGACAAAAGCCCCACCCAGAATTACCTAAAACTGACAAAAGCCCCTGACCCAGAATTAGCTAAAACTGACAAAAGCCAACTCCATATTACCCATTTTCTTTTTTACTACCTTCAAGTTTCTGCATGTTTTATTCAATTTAAAAAGGGGCTTAACCCTTAAAGACTTTCCCAGTCTAAAGTTGATATGTTCAATATAATTATAACAGGATGTGACTCTGCAAAAACTGAATCATAAATCTACAAATTACAGCTTTTAATGTAACAATATGTAAAATTGATTCATAAAGGATACAAAAAGATAAAAAAAAAAGTTTATTGAAATGGAAAACATTAGAGTACCTACATATTTACATACATAAATTGTCATCTTAGTACAATAATGGGTTAACTACCATTGAAATTTACTATGTGTTAACCCGTAACTGCACTAAAATGATGGTATATCAATTAATTAATTTCTTCTATTAAACTATCTTTCCATTTATTTCTAAAATTATAAGAACAAAAAACAAAATCATACAACACATTATATTATTATGCAATTAGATTATACTTATACTGAAGTATTCAAAATATGATAATTAATCACAAGGACATAACATTCAACATGTTTATACTATCAAGAAGTAATCTCACTGACTTTGTCACACTACAACCTTCAAATTTCCATCTTAATATTCAGACAGGCAATAAATTATATAAAAACAAGTAGGGAGCTTTTTGTTTTGTTTGGTTTTATGGCGAACAAAAACAATGTTGTATGGTGCGAGAACAGGAGTGACAATTTGATTAACTTTGGGATAAAAGGTGGCTGCAAATCCTGATGCCTCCATCCTTAAAGACAAGCCCTCGGCTGTAAGTGGAAAAATAAGAAGCAATCTCTTGCCAGTGAAATGGTTAATGCATTTGAGTAACATAAGTATTTAATTAAGTAGCATAAAAGATGTAAGCATAATTTCACATCAAGATAAATCAGTTGCATTTATTTTTTTAATCTAATTATGCACCATCTCTCCAAATAAAACAGCATATTTCTTCATTATAATAAAGTAGCACTTCCTTTTAGAGCAAATTATTTCCATTAAAACATCAAAATAATTGAGTAGCATTTTTTTTTCTCAAAATAATGTTATAGCATCTTTTTTTCAAAGGATATAGATAGCATTTTCTCCTCAGAACATTCAAGTAGCATTTACTACTCAAATATCTAAGTAGCATTTTCTTCTCACAATAATTAAGTAGGCTTTAACCTCAAATAATTCAGTAGCATTTAGCCCCAAGCAATTAAGTAGTATTGTGTCAGGTTTTGATCACACAGATGTAGTGAAACAATAAGATTCTACACTATGCCATAATAATCTTAGACATATCCCCAGCCAATACTCACAAGTTATATAATAAATCCTTTGGCAGCAAAGAGTTTATGTGAATTCAATTCTAAATCACATCTTACACAGGGCCACATCACTACTTTTAATCCCACACATACATGTATATATATTTAGTACAACCTCTGTAGTTTAGGAGACAAAGATTTTGGATGTTGCTCTAGTGTGTTTAAATTTATTAATGTGATGTCTTAAGTTGGCAAGAATTGATACTGTTGTTGTAAACAGGTAATTGATCTTAAAAGAGCTGATCTGCAGAAACTGTACTTTGTACACCACCATGAAATACTTATATAAACCATAGATATTTCATAATAAATCATGCTACAATTTACATGTACATACAACAACATTTATCTACCTATTAATATTATATTAACTAAATTCAATTAATATTAATTATTTAAGTAGGAAACAAATCTATGAAAAAAATTTAAATGGTGAAAATTATGAAATTTGGACAATTTAACTATGATACATACATATATACTTATATGTATAAATAAAGCAAACAAAATCATGTTTTAAACGCAGACAACTTCCTAGAATGCTTAGTAAAAAAATTTAATATATTCAATCATATACACATAGAAACCATGAATTCCATATTATACATACATGTACGTAAATGGAGCACATACATCATTATGCATAATATATAGAAAAAAATGTAACTGTATCCTATTTATTCACACAATTAAAGCAGGAATTTCAAGAGGAATTGCCATAAATAGTTCAATTTAATTCCCATCTATTCTAGTTATCAATAATTATCATAAATGACTTGAATGTATTCAAACTGTTGCAGCAACAAAATACATAACAACTCTTATTTACGCAACTGCCTCCAGATTTTTTTTTTCTTTTCTCTTATTTTTGAAAATAAAAATATTGTTTAAACAAAAGTAAGTAACAGAAACAATACAAGTCACCACACTTGCGTTACTGAGGATTTATGCCAAAGATAAGATATACAAAACTGCTTTAACAATACATAAGCTGCTTCAACAACATGAAACTCCTGACCATGTCACACATCAAATTGAAAAATGACACAAAACAGCAAGCATTTGAATAATCTAAAGTTTTGTTCAAAGCATCTCAATGTATTTGTTGAAAAAAAATCCAGAAATCGCCATTATTTCCATCATAAAAAAATGTGTGCTTGACAATATTAGAGGAGTTGTGTCGTAGTTTATAAGGATTTTGCCCCTCAACCTGGAAACCCCGAATTTAGGCCAAACTGGTGTCACGACACTGGTCTATTACTGATATGACACAGAGGAACACGTAGTTCCAGGAAGAAGACTCATATGAGCCGCGTCACGACAAAACCAACATAATGGGTTTGCGACCATCATGGATCCAGACCAGCCTGCGCATCCGCGCAGTCTGATCAGGATTCATGCTGTTCGCTGTCAGTTACTCTACTTGTAATAGGGTTTGTAAGCAGTCTGGTCTGGATCCATGCTGGTCGCAAACGCACTATGTTGGTTTTGTCATGACGCGGCTCATATATGATCTATATTAGTTTGTAAGAATTTGTTTGATAACCAAGCATGAATAAATTTGTGATAGCTAACTAAAATTTAAGGGCCGTAACTCTGTAGTACTCAAACATGAATGTATATACCAATGATAGGCACAAGTGGTAACAATGATATTGTCAATAGTTCTTGATTATGGATATGCTTCAATTTCTTGACACAAAACTTTGAGTATTATCATCATTTAAGTAAAATGGATGTTTGGCAAATAACAGACATTAAACAATGTAATGTTTTCTGGAATTTGAAGAATGACATTCAAAAAAAAATATAAAAAAAAATAAGAGAATATATCCACCTACACATGTAGCTGGTCACATGAGAAGAAATTGATAATGAGTTAACCACTGGTTAGTTATCCTGGAAAGCCAGGTGGCTGGATCACCCGCAGGCATATGGCCAAAAATGTGTTAAAATTGGTGTAAAAATATCCAGAAAAACAAGCAAACATGAATATAGAAATTTGTCAGAAGAAGTTACTGCATGAAAATTGAATAGGATATCTTTTTCGTACTATCTTCAATTCAAAGAAATAATTAAACGCTAAAAATGAGATATGTCAATTTAGTCCAAGTTTTCAACGTTTCAACAATCAAACCTTGCTGACACACACATGGCCATATATTTATTGTTTAACAATACCAGGCTGGTTGACAAATGAACAATGCATTCACCATATATTTCTGGCACAAAACCAGGCAAATAGCCACACATAACAGTGAAAGAACCATATATATCTAGACACAAAAACCAGGCTGATACACATGTGAAAACCATAAAAAGCATGTATATTTTGTTAAACAAAACCGGACTCATTGACCAACCTTATGGACATTGTAAAAACCATATATTAATTATTTATCAAAACCATGCCTATAGACAATGAACAGTGGTTCTAACGGTACTAATACCCTATATTCAAGTTAAAACAAAAATTCAACAATGCATTATTATAAATCATGAAGCAGAATATAATTCAGAACCACATCTCAGTACATACAGCCCTATCCTATTTATAACATTCTGCACAGCAGACCTTTTTTCCTTTTTTGTAACATATTTTCCTAAACATTAGGCAACCATTAAAGAAATATTTGTTTGCCATTTCAAACTCATACTTTTTGGATTTAGGTTGGTAGGTAAATTTTTCTTCTTTTTTTTCTGTCAGACATTATGTATAATATGAAAACCAGTACTCAAATATAATCTAAAATATCACTATCTTAATGCTGGAAAATACATACACAAATACAATTTTGATTTTACTACTGAATTTCAATTTGAATGTCTATTTTTAATGGTATTACTAATACAAACAAAAGTTTTACTTTTAAAGTTCTTTTTTTAAATTATCTTCGCATAGAAACAAAACAAGAATTCACAAACAAAGCCCATTTTTGGGCAAGTTGGTCCGAAACGGCAAACAAACAGTATTCTATTGCAGACCTTAACAGAGATAAACAAAATTTCCTCTCACTCTTCGACCATGAGGAATGTTCATTTCATTAAATAAGATCACATTATTGTACTGGTGTATGTAATTATGTTGTAGAGAGACACTGCAGGCCGTCAGATATAGTTCTCTCACTCTGACTTGTCTCCGACTGCTGCATTAAAGCCTGCTGAATATCTAAAGGTAAATCACAACGGCCTTCCCAGTGAGCTTTGTGGAATGTGTGTGTCTGAAATAAATCAGCAAGTGATTTTATAGAAGTTTTGAGTGAGTGATTTTGTAAAAATTTTGAGCCCATGATTTTGTAAACGTTTTAACAATTTGTTGATAGTCAATACTATCTCCATTTTTAACCAGTCAAAATTACAATGAAGCATTTACTACCAAATGTTAATGATTTAAATTATCAACATTAGTATAGATAAGTCACAATTTAAGATGTTTACCTCCCTTGCCAAAAGTGGCAACCATTTTGAGGGTCAATATTTTATATATGATAGGCAAAATATGAAAAGTCAAAATACCGCTGATTAAGTTGAAATGTCCAATTATTTTATACATATGAAGGAAAGTACTATAATTGCACCAATATTTCAAAAAAATATCAGTTTACATGAAGATGATAGTATTATGATAGATTTTTATTTTACCTTTGGCATATATAAATAACCCACAAAATTGTGTCAGGGGAAGTAAAAAATGATATGTGAAAAGCATCAATTGGCAATGGCCTATACTGCATTAAATCCATCAATACAGCTGGTGGTCATGACTGATTTTTCTCATCATTTGTCTGTGGTCAGTCTTTTCCTTACCTTGATAATACAGGGTGTCCGTTTGATCCTTTAAATGACTCTTTGACCCTTCAAATTTCAAAAAGGCCTGATTAGGCCACTAAAGTTATGAGTATATGTAGTTTGACATCAAACAAATTGCAACACAAGCTTTCTTTAGTATTTTGCAATCAATATATATGCATGGACCTTGTAGTAAAACCCTAAAAAAATATACCTTCGGAAACTTGACTTTTGGCAAGTAGTTAACAAGTACCTGTCCAGGCATAAAAATCGTAATATATAATATCGTAATATGTGGCGACTGTCTTGTCTTTCTCTGTTATAGATTGGTAGTTTTTTAGCCAGCATGTATTGGTGTTCATAAAAATAAAATTTGCAATGAATAATAACAGGTTTGGCCTCTTCTTTTATTATTTATTCACTTGTGACACACAAGATTATTACCCCACCCACTCATAATAATAATGCAAAACGTTCAAATTGCATTATCTTAAAAATACCTAATATTTACAATTGAAAAGAGGTTCAAGTAATATTTATATCACATAAGCTTATATAAATAATAGAGAAACATAATCACTTAAGCAAAATGTAACATACGTTACATCAATCACATTGACATTATTCTAGCATTTTTTAACTATTTTTGAATAATTTATAAAAATAAAGAAAACAAACTTAGTTACAACAAACAATGCATCTGGTAATATACTGAATTTTTGAAAGTAACTCGTTATTTAGTCTTTTGCTGTGTCATTTAACATATTTGTACGTTACCAAAGTCTCATCCATCCAAATATTACCCATAAATGTTATGCAAACTATCACTTTTAACATGATTTAGTAGAAATAACTTCATCTATCATTGCCAGGATGGTCCAACTATCTATATTGCACAACACTTAAGTTAGTGAAGAATAAATGCTGAAAATGAGCTGTAGTTATGTCTTTAGTAATGTTTCAAAATTAGAATTTTATATGTTCAAAATGCCAATTTCATGTCATGTATCATTTAGGTTGCTTTAAAAAATATTTCACCTTTGAAATTGAATGCCATCACATCTTGTTTAACCTATTTATGTTTTCTTCCTTATTATATATAGAGATATTTAAAGTGATCTCCACATCTCTATATCTCTCATAATGCTCATTAGTTCGACTGCACCTAGTCACATTAAAAAAAAAGTTATCCTTTCAATAACTTTCAAAGTATTGCATAGCGGTTAAAAAGCTTTCTCCTGCTGTTTTCGATGGTCTTTTCACTAGATTTACAAGTCGTGTGTTTGCACTTTTCATAAAAAGAACGTCTTGAAATTACTGTTACTGTTACAACAATGGTGGTAACGTATTTTAGCTGTCAGGAGGCCATTTACGCCTTTGATTCTTCCTAGGACCTTACTTCACGCTTAAAGTGTCTTGTTTTACTTAAACATGAAAGTCGAAGGTTTCAACTTTACTGACAACATCGCCACGAAATTTATGTTCTTTCTGCAACTTACACAGTTATTGTCTTAAATAAATATACGTTCAACATTTTTTTCTTGTTTCTGAACTTCTAATCATATTATGGTCTCTTGCAGTTTTCTCTTCTCGTCGTAATGATAACAATACTCTTTTCTATCATTTCGGCTTTACATCCAGTCATCTAAAATGGAATTAAATCGAGATTACAAAAAAAACACTGTCTGGTCTTAAAAAAATAATACTATTCATCAAATAAATTTTACCCCAAAAGTGGAGTCCTCTTCAGAGAAATGCATAAATTTGGGTGCACTGTAGAGCAAAACGTATGTTCAACGTCAAATACAGCTTTCATGATCACAGACTCAATCAAACCATGCCTGTAATCTTCAGTAAATTTGCTGTTTTTAAGGCTTCCGAGGGATCACTAATTTTACCAGATATTTATAGATGTGAAGTGCTGTGTGGCAGCCGTAAAAAGTTGGCCCGTACTTCACTTCAGTATTGTTATCTTTTTCTGGTCTTTCGGGATCATTGAATCCAGCACTTTAAAGTGTTGAGAATTTAGTTCCGCTCAATCCGGTGCTAGGGGGCATGAGGGATGTTGCACTTTTTCATTATCCGTCATATACAGACTCAATCAAACCGGCTCTGCAATTTTCATGTAAATTTGCTTTTTAATGCATCTGAGGGATCACTTTTTTACCAGATATTTAAATTACATCTGTAACTGTTATTGACGAGAGAAACAGAATTACATTTCCCCTGTGATCACATGGTTCTAGGTATGACAGGGCTTTCATTTTTGGCTTATCAAAAAAAGCACCCAAACTATTTATCAATCACTGTCTTCATATAATTGAGTTATCTGTTTGTTTAGGCTAATACTTTCAATATGATTCACAGACCATATGCAGTAGTTTTCATAAATATAGGACGAAAAGCATAAGGAAAGGAAAACAAACAGATAGACAAACCCTATTAAAGATAAGCAGATGTTAACAGTATCTCAGAATCAAGTTTTACAACTATCAAATTTCATTTTTTGGTAAAGACAAAAAACAGAGAGCCAGACGGACAGAAAGGCAGATATATGTTTTTAAACAGAAAGACAGACGGTGTAGATGGACATACAGATATCTATATTAGGACAAACATCTCTGATTCATTACGTTTGTATTGAAACTATCTTATCTCATGTGTTTGTAAAATTGTACAACGAATTTAACACTCAAAATGGGGATCTATTACCACTGGCAAAGCAACAGTTAACTCTGAATATAGCTCCTCATCAATATTTGTAGCACAATTAAGTTAAACCAGAGACACAGATAACATGTTATCTATGTCTCTGGTTAAACCATGGAGCTCAACAACAATTTGAACTGCTTACTGTGACTGTAAAATAAGTTTTCTCCCTTTTTTGGAATCACGATTTTGAAATTACATAATCATTGTAAATTATGTATCTGTTTTTGACTCCCCTGACATCTCATATATCACTAGTATGTAAAAAAGATAATTTACTCGTATCACACCCAGTATTACCTTTCAATTCTTATCTTCCAAATGTTATTAAAATGAAAACATAGTAGCTATCATACACAATGACATTTTTATACCAAAAACAAATGATCTGTTAATAAATATCATGCTTTTATGATTCTTAAATTAATAATAATTTATTCTATATTTTGTGCATTGTTTACCCAAACATTTTGAAGCTACCCAGGATAAACTTAAATTTGTTTATTTTTATTTTTCCTACTTCATAAACATCTTATTACCAAAAGGGATGTTAATATATAGGCTAATGATTATTTATATCTCATGAAAATTGCAAAATCTTTACTGTTTTAAACGACAATCGCTGATTTATATACACGCGAAAACCCATTACAATTCATTCATTGTATTTGATATTTGGGCATGTACGAGGCTAAAAGTTGTAAAAACAAGTAAATATAATATAAAAATTTATACATACTTTGCACAACAGCTTCTAAATCCAACTCCAAGTAGTAAATGTGTAAATTTTGATATATTTAAATCGCGCGGCCTCATAACTTTTGTTTACCTCGACACCGGTTACAGTATAAAACTCTGTGTATGGTGTACATGCAGAGCCTTATAAAAACTCGAAACAAATGCAAAATTTGAATTGCTTTTTTTACTGGTTTGCCATGGTTAGATTTTTTTAGGGTTTTTACCTGTTTTATATGATGTGTATAACAAACTAAAAATGTAAAAAAAGCTTGTGTTGCAATTTGTTTGACGTTAAATTTTACTTTAATCTGACTAGATTTGACCCTCAAGATTTTAACTGGAGGGTCAAATTTTGTTAAAATCATGAGGATTTGGACTTGAAGTCAGTAAAATGTAATCAAAATGACCCTCAGGGTTTCATGGCTAGTGAACACACTGTAATATCAGTATGAATATCAATATGAGTATTGGCCAGCTGGTAGTCAATATTGAATTTAACCAGTTAATGTTAGTCAATACTACATTATTTACATGTGTTTACATTTAAACCAAGAAAACTGTATTTGTTTCATGATACAACCAGTTTCCACCATTTATATTGTAATTTGCCAACCTTCCGACCACATTTTAATCAAAATGCCAGTCAGGTTATTCATGTTAAAATTGTTTGGTTACCTTGGCAATATTCCTCCTCCACATTTGATCACATTGACCGGAACAAACAACACAAGGTCGCTGCAGACTGTATCCGCCACATTCTGGGCAATGTTTAGAAAAACGGTTCTCAAACCAACATTGTTTACATCTATTAAAATAAAAACACATCTCTTATAGCAATTATAATAGGACAACTATTCTAAAGAAATCAGAAAAGAAACAAACTTCAGCAATTTAAGTATCAGTCTGCCTATATATCTTTTTTTAGGTGACTTTTTATTGACAACTGTGACATCTTAAAGTATAGCACCATTCAGAAGCAGATTTTACTCCGATATAATAGACAGTCTTCTTATATGAATTGGTATGTCAGCAACTTTTAACACAGGACCATTGACATATACAAAGATTGATAAATCAAGCTTACTGTCTGCTTGAAAAATGCAAAATAATTTGTCCAAGGGTGAGAAAAATGTGCAACCAGACTTATTTTCAAACCCAAGAAGCTTGGAATAAATTTAGCATTGCTCCCAATAAATTTAGCATTGCTTCCAACTCAGCTCTCTGGCTAATTACAAATTTTCTCTTCAATCAGTAAATATTTCTGTGACAAATTACATGTATATAACCATCTTACAATTGTGCATGAGGAATTGAAATAGAGGATATTGAATGAGTGTAGATTTAATAATAAATATTTTAAGACTGGAATAAAATCATACTATGTGAGCCTCTGGCTTAATATTGTTTTATTCAATGAGTTCAATAAATTTAGTTGGAAATCTACAAGAATATAATATTCTCTATTTATCACATAATTAAAATTAGAATGGTTTATTAGTTAAAAAGAGACTTCTTTTGTTGGCGATCCTGGAGTGAAACTCTAACATTAGCGCGCTTTCACATGATCTTTATATATAATTCAAATGATGTTACATCAAAGTGTTATTACATTAGTGTAATATCGTTTTTATTAAATGGGTTGATTACACTTTGTGATATTGACAATGCTAGCTTTACTTGTTAAATGCTAGCTTTACTTGATGTTGACGACGTCACTTGGAGATGACATCATCTTTGTCTTATCTGTGATGGGATTAGTTGAATAAACTTTATAATCATAAATTAGAGTTAATTTGTAGAAGACATAACACACTCATGCACCGTGATTTATGTGATCAAAAAGATTATCTCTCAATATTTAAGAAATAATATATCCCAAACAGTGATTTTATCGCTCAATAACTTCACTGTTTGGAGTTCGGATGCGACGAATTATATCACGAGGGCGTAGCCCGAGTGATATGATGATGCGCATCCGAATGATAAACAGTGATGTTATCAAACGATAAAATCACTGATTTGGATATATTATTTCGATTCTAACACGACATTAACAAATAAATGTTGCGGTACTTGATAGTTAAGCAAAATTGTGCCTGATTTGTTTCCGAATTTATTTTCAGCACGTCGGATATTTAGTGGTTACGTCACGTGTATAATGATTACGTCACGTGTCTAAATATAGAACGTCAAACTGTGCATCTGTTGCATAATAACACACACTTTCTGTTCTTCTATGTTCAATAGGGAAAAATGCGGGTCGTGTTAGAATAAATGATAAATTCATGAAAAAAATACAAAAATAGCAAATCTGTTTCCTGCATGCCATTGCCACTTTTCTTACTCATTAATATGGCCCTGACTATATTCTGGCATTGAGTTGATTTCCATTAACAGAGTATAAATGTTAGTGTTACAGTATAAGTGTATCAATGGATACAATGATCATATTTTACTGTAAACTTTTCTATTTTACAGTATGTGATAAATAGATTATTACATGCACATTCTTGTAGCTTCATAACATAATTTACTGAACTAATGTCAGTCTTGATTGAATTTAAGTTGTTTATTAAACTCATTATGCAATGTACACTTATTTAAGTTATAATCTATTAATAATTATCCCTATATAATACATACAAATGACATGTAGATATTTTTTTCTGATATGGTTCACTTTTTTTCATCTCCTCAATTTCCTCTTTAGATATGTCTACACCTTGTTGTTCCTTCTCTGTTGGGGATATTGGCACACGGTAATACACGGTCGCTCGTGGACCATTCAATACTTCATCTGTAAAAATTACAACCAAAAATATGCATTATAAAGTGTATAAAGCTATAATTATTATATATCTGTTGCAAAAAATCATTATTTGAATTGTGATATAGAATACTTCCAAAATGCATGTATGAAAGAAAAATGTTTGTATATTTTCTTTACAGCGAATGTTGCGTACAAAAATCATTGCTAAACAGTAAAAAACATACTATAAAATACCAGTAACAGCATAATACATGTTTTTTGTTCTGGAACATTTCATTCTGTTCAATATTCATATGTATTAATTCATAGAGACATTCTGTGCTACAAATTTTCGAGAAACAAAACATAACATTATGGAAACAACATAATTTTACTGTTTAAAAACATAATTTTTTTCCATTATTTAGATGACAACATCGAAGTTGTTCCATCTTTTCCTTGAAAATAAGATGAGCTAAAAATGGTAAAATTTAAGAAATATATAGTCACCATCTCCCTCAGCAGCAAGATTGGTTTCCATGGTATCATCTTCCGGACTGTCACAGTCAGCAAAACCTTCATCATCTTTATCTATGACAGGGCTATCATCCATCTTGTCCTGTAATATTCCAGTAAAACATAAATGAGCCGCGTCACGACAAAACCAACATAATGGGTTTGCGACCAGCATGGATCCAGACCAGCCTGCGCATCCGCGCAGTCTGATCAGGATCCATGCTGTTCGCTTACAAACCCTATTACATGTAGAGAAACTGATAGCGAACAGCATGTATCCTGATCAGACTGCACTGATGCGCAGGCTGGTCTGGATTCATGCTGGTCACAAACCCACTATGTTGGTTTTGTCATGGCGCGGCTCAAATTTACTACTTCAGACTACAATAAGCCCATCTTATCAACATGTTATACAGGAATTCCTATTGGCACATATGGCATATCAGTGCACTTGCACTTCAATTTCAAGTTTGTAAATATTTCCATCATAGAAATGTGGTGCACACTTTGGCCATTATCCTTAAGAAAATTATAATGCTTCAAAATAATTCTGAGGAAATCCCTTAACATACAGTAATGCAAATGCATAATATAAATTTATGTTAAAATATTTGTTCATTCAAGTTTATCTTATAAAACATTTCTGATTGTCTTAGGCTTTATTTATTTTCATGAACCCTGATACAGATGACCCTGTTATATATAACTATAAAATGTGAAATGAGATGTAAACAAACATGTATGATGTATATAAGTTTCAATACCACAGACACCAAAATGTTCTGAAAGAATTTATCAGATAATATTATTAGCAGGTGAAATTAACCTGACAAAATTAATATCATACAAATATTATGTTTCAAATCTTCACTGTTAACTATCATATGCCAAATTTCTTTCTTATTTACAATTAATAAAAAGAATTACATTTCAGTACCATTTGTTTTTTGGATTTAACACAAAAATAAACAATTTTCTGAAAAGTTAAAAAAAATAATGAAAGAGTCTCAAGACAAGTACTTTTTTCAGCTAACAGTTATTATTTTCAATATAAATGTACTCAGATAGGCGTGGGGAAATCCTAGTATACATAACTGGAGACTTTTTTCAGGCAGACAAGTAGATTTTGTCAGTTTCACAAGTGAGTTTGTGAGCCCCCAAGAAACAACTCTTACAACAGAATACATGTTCAATACTTCTTGGATTTGAAACTTTCACTTCCGGCCAACGTTTACGAAATCCATCCATCCACCTTAATGTCAATGGATTGTCTCTGGTTCTTTTACCAACACTAACTGCATACTCAGTTGCAATGTCTACACACTCTTGCATGGTGTAACCATAACCATAATTAGCCATAGTTTTAATATGCTGTACAATTTTGGCCTCTTCAAACATATTCAAAACAGGTTCTCTTCCAGTAGTGATACATTCAGGGTCTATCTTTCCTAACACCCTGTCTCTTAAAGTTTGTTGAGGCACCCCAAATAATTTACTAGCCCTGAGAACAGGTGTTCCACTTTCAACAACAGACTTGTATGCATTTTGCAAGGCTGAGGGTGAATATGATCTGTACTTGGCCTTCAAATGCACAGGCTTTGCCTACAACAACAAGAAAAAAAAACACTTAATTTTTATGCTTGTTGATAAGAGACATGGGGTACAATTGATCAATATTTTTTTAGTTAGCCTTAGAGTAAACATTTTTTCAAAACGAGGCTGTCAAATCTAAATGTAAATACAGCAGACGGATAACTTTTTAAAACTTGAAATGTTATTTTTCATGGAAAAAAATACTTTTTAAGAGAGGACATTTTTGGGAATAACAGAAAATACATTTTTACTACTGGTATGTGTATAAAGGTTGGTTTTTACCTGTTTAAAGCGCATTTTGGCATATAAATATCACGATGACATTTGTGACGACATGACCTAGTTACGTACAGTTGTTTACATCTCGCAGGTGCGCGCGTGATTTCACTGGATTCGTTTACAAAAAAGTCACGAACTTCCGGTAGTCACGAAGTTAGGGGGAATGACGATACATTTGTATTTCTATCCCTTTACAATCTGGCACATTTCATCTTATCTTAAAGTTTTGTTTTAAATAAACAATAAACTTTAACTATGTGTAAATACACTTTTCACTAACCAATTATTTTACCACATGGGAAGCCTCTCCCTAGAATCACCTGTTATTGGAAAGCAAGCTCCTTGCTTGGTAAAATTAAAGCAATTGTTCATTGTTAGAGTAAATACATGTTTTATTGTGCACATTCAGTTGCTATTGTAAAGTTTACAAAGTATCTGGGACTCCCAACTTTTTCAGGCTTGGGAGTCCCAGGACTTTTGTTTTGAAAATCCATTAACTCTGCTTTGTGTTAATAGACTATTCAACAAGTTTTCGTCTGGTATAAAACTTGTAACTGACCCTTTTTCCATCTTTAAAAAACTGCCAACTATTTCTTCAAAATGAACAAGTGAATTTCAGGCCCCAACTTATAGGTGCAAAAATATTTCAGAAACCTAGTCAAACTAATCACAAATGTCAAAGAGACATGAAGTATTTTTCTTTCAAGTTTTCAACTGAAGTGAAATTCATGCTGAAAATCTGATAAATTTTAAATGGTCTTTCAGGGAATGTATAAAAGATATTTATTTTATATTTTCCCCTTAATTGCCAAAGATATTTTCAAAGAATCAAATTATTTTTTACAAAGGTGTGGTACATTTTTTTATTCTGTCCGCAATACCACTAAATCAGTTGAATGCAATTTTAGACTTGTAGAGATTAAATGGACCAGACTAAGTGACTAAGAAAAAAACAGTACATAGTTTTGAAATGTATGTAAAGAGAAAGATACATGTACATGTAATAAACTGAGTTAGAGAATGGTGTGTAATAAAAGTATGGTACATTAAAAAAAGAATAAGTCCTTTAATCTTACTCTGTAGATTTAATAAATCTGATTTATGATATATATATTTAAAATTACCCCCACATTCTGAAAAAGTAATTACCCCCAGTGTCATAAAATTATTTGGAACTCTGTACACATATCTTTTTATTGGTCTCTCTCAATTTTAAAGCAGTCATTTCAATTGTTTCAGTAAAATATAAATTTAAAAATGTTTATATTGTCTTTACCCATCTACAGAGACTGGTAAGATTGGATCAACCATATTCATTTATAAATTAAAAGTTATCACATATTGATTTTTTAACGATGACTTCATTTAACATGTCCACTGAAGAAATAGTTAATAATGCCAATTTAAAAAATTCCCTTGTATATGTTAGAAGAGCTGTCATTGAATAAATTTTAATCGAGATATAGATCTATTACGAAATATTCTAATGATTTTTTGAAGAACTGAAAGATGTTTCCTGATTAAAACCTTTTAAATGAATTCAAACAAGCCACAGTGATGCCAATTTATAAATTTTCTGTGCATAAGAATGACAGTTAAAATTCGGCATGAAAGTTTAAAAGTAAAAAAAAGGAAGTGGCTAGCCGTATGGGCCCGTACTGCTAGCCAAAAGTACTAGCCGTACGTGAGTCACGTACGACTAGCCAGGACACACTGTACTGGCTAGCCGTACGGCACTTTTCAAAAATATATGGAAGGCGAAATTAAGTGCATATGTTGATAATGACTTTAAGCGATGATTTTAGTCAAGAATGGTTGCTTTTTAGAGATTAATCGACGTGTTGGCTACAGTAAAATAAACCGAAAATAACTGTTGTTGGGCTCTGATAATTGCGCCAATTACCGACGGTATAGAAGTTTGTCCATCGTCCATTATTAAGAAAAGTTTGCATTATTAAATTATTTTTCCTTTTCACTTTTTTTTTAATATTCCTTTTTTATTTATTTATTTATTCCCCTCCGATCATTATTTATTCGATCCATGTGCTTAATTAACAGCTTGAACAATTCATCTTTCATACAATCATGAGCATGAAAATTAAGGACGTTATAACATCCAACTTTGACACTTAATTTTATTAAGATAGATTATACAACGCTTACTCGTATTCATTTTTGTGTGTGCAAAATTGCAGAGTATCTTTATTAAAGTGAACTTACTAGGACAAATGCGGAGATTTGATTAAAATCGTTGTTTAAAGACACAAAATAACATATGCATTTTCGACTTCCATATAATTTTGAAAAGTGCCGTACGGCTAGCCAATACAGTGTGTCCAGGCTAGTCGTACGTGACTCACGTACGGCTAGAACTTTTGGCTAGCCGTACGGGCCCGTACGGCTAGCCACTTCCTAAAAAAAAAACAGTTTTGTTAAATGGGTCAAACCGTTCACATTTTATTTATTTGGCTATGGTTTCAATATGATGACATAGGAGAGGAAAGCTCCAATTTTCAGTGCATGGATTGATGAGCTATTCCCTAGGGAAAGTACTACAAAAAGAAAGCAAGAGATATTGCACAAATTAGCACACTGATAAGTTTCTTGCTAAAGCTATATGAATGATACAGTGTAACTGATACAGTTACCTTTCCCTGGGAATTTTGTGCATGTCACTTACTGACCGTAGCGTAAACAAAGTCATGACACTGAACCAAAATCATAAAAATGAACAGCTGAATTTCAGTTATTTTTTTCAGATGGCAAGATGGACAGTACCTAAAATATGATAATGTATATGCTATGATGAATTCTGGTAGGATTTGTAAAAGAAAAGAATTATCAAGCATCCGTTACCAATGAAAACAGTTGATACAATAAGTCTAGCTTGTCTCTCGAAAATATAAAATAAAAATAATAGTTTGGTGTGTCGTTTTTGGTTGTCGTAAAAGATAGGTCTATAATACTGTATCCGGAGTCCGGTAGCACGGGTTGTTAGTGTCGGCCCACTTAATTTTCGTCCTTTATATCTTAAATTCTGGATTCCAATATCTAGGTTGAGAAAAATACAGCCTTGAACTTTGTACATCAACGCTATCCATGTGAATTTAGGCTATAAATATATTATATTAGCAATCTCGTTGTGTCATAGTCCAACTAATTAGACTTGTCAAAGAGACACCGAGATAATTTTGGACGGGCGCTGTCTTTTTCCAAGTCCAACCACGAACTGCCATATTATGCACGGACGCTTGCCAATTAGAAGTTGTTGGGAGCGAAAACTAAATAAGTTTCAAAGAAACGGTCTACATTACCTGAAAGAGAACCGTTTTTTATGCAAGGTTCCAAGTTATCATACTTTAAAGTCGAACACAAGTCTAAATATTCCACTTTAACTTTTTAAATCGTTGAAAATTATTGTAAGCGGCCATATTGGAAAATGACGCAAGCGGTGACAGGGTAAAACAGGGTAAAATTGTAAAATTTCCATGGTGTAACACAGGTATCGGCGGCAATCGATTGTATTTGTCAAGCTATATAATATAATTTGTTTAAGTTATTTATTATGAATTATGCAGGAATAACTTTTTTTTTCACACAAGAATATTTCAGCATTAAAAATAAAATGTGAAAAGGATATTCTGATAACCTTACTTAGATGTCCGACGTCAGATCATACTGCATTTTAAAAGTCCATTTAAATTGTCAAATTAGAAATTGTAATGTCGGATTTGTTAACATCTGTGATCATTAGGTGAAATTTCTGAACTGCCTTTTTATTTTATAACCCTGCCATGATTTCGCACATATGAAAATACAATGTAATTGTAGGTACATCTTAATGAATTATAAGTATACTATACATGATGAAGCAAAGAAGAATTTCAATTTATATTAAATTCCCTATCAATTTCTAGTTTATAATCTTTAAAAAAATTGAGGACAGTTGTGTAGGGGAAGAAGTTCAAAACAACCAAAAATAACTTGAAGTTCTGAGAAAAAATCTTAAAATTTCAAACTATAAAATGGAATTTCAGACAGTCCTCAGTAAAATACAATTGTCGAACAGATATGACGGGGTTTATGATAAAAACGCAGCAAGCGGAAATTTAGTGACCCTTATTTAAGACGTAGAATAGCATAACAATGTAAGACAGATGGGAGAAATAGTCTGATTAGATTACTGTAGTCGTCTGTTAGAATGACTGTCGCAAAATGACACCAAAACCTATATCCATTTAAAATTCCATGTTATCTAGTTCCCGCTTTTCATTGAACGGCACCTCGAATGTGTTGCATTGAAAGTTCCATGATTACCGCTGTATTTTGTACACATCTGTGGTTGTTGATTAAAATTTCTACATTATTTTGTTTAAGTGATGAATTCTGTTGAAACCGGCGCAAGGGAGCACAAGTACCTACCAGAGCCGTCTTTGGCACCCATGTGTATTTATGTTTCGGTTTTGCAGTTTCAGGCGTTTTTTTGGTGTTTTTTTTTTTTTAGGGCGGATATGTGGATAAGTTTTTTCTGTTTTCTTTACATTTCTTTGCTTGCTTGTCGAACCTTGTATTGATAATCATTATCTGTTTGTTATGGTTCGGTTCGGTATACAAGTATAAAATATGATAAACAAGATGAACAAGGAAAGGACGCGTTCAATGAACGCAACCCCCGCACGACCCAGGAACAAGAACCATTTGCAAGGAACCCAGGAGGATCCTAAACAACAACAGGACGGCGCAAGAGAGAGCACGGTCTGGCTTATTACTAAAATGATACAAAATGATAAATATAAAGAAATAATGGTAACATACAAGGAAATCAAAATCAAAGAAAATAAATAAATGAATGATTAATAGGACCATTAAGTAAACTGGCACAGTGGTAGGGGATAGGAAATTCGGGGAAGGGGGAGGGGGCGGAATAAAGAAATAAAACTAGGGGCAAAGGGAAGATACTTACCATAGACGAGAAAACAACAAGGGACACAAACAAAAGTGTCACCAAAACAGTATGAAACAACAAGACATACACCTTATACATGTATAAGTCTCTTAATCTGTTCATTTGAAAATTCTTATCTTCTCAATGACTTTTTTTTAATATCCTCTACTTAAAATTTATTTCAATTAAAATATGTGACCCTTCCCTTATAGTTACACAGCATATGGCTGGATCACAATAAAGTTCCTTTTTTAGTAAATTAATAAAGTATGTCAAGAAGACATTTAACTTTATCAGTAGGTTTAATATGGTATTATAATATATATCAGCAATAGATGAAAAAGAATTCCTTTATTTCTTTTACATTCTTAATTGCCATTTAAATATGCATGTATAAATGAAGTCAGTATTTTATCGGCAGTCATTAGCAGTAAACAAGAAGGCAAACCATCTATTGATAAATGTTGAGTACATGTATTAAAACATTTAAAAAATATTAAACAACAGTACTTGTACGGAGCCTATTTGTTACCATTGTATTTTAGGTTTAACACATTGATACTTTTCAATAGTATTTAATAATGCACAAATTTATTTAAAATAATGAATAGATTTATTTCCCCGATATTTTTTTGAAGTTTAATCTTCATGCGTAACCCACACTTACCTGCTAGACACACTGGTTGCTTCTACCAGCTTTCACGGAATCGATTTTTTACGATGACGTCATAACATGTCCGCCGGAGATAGTGTATACAGTACAAATTTGAAATAAATCGCATGTATGCGTTAAGACAGGTACAATCTAATATTTTTTCTAGGAGAAGTTAGTACTAGAATTTATATTCTATTGATTTTTAGAGGACATTGAAGTTACTTTCAGGTTTAAGCAGTAAAAATCAGTCCAAACTATCGATAGTGTTGCCGGTAGATTTTCCGTGCGTAAAAATGACAGTTAAAATTAGGCGTAACGGTTTGACAGTAAGAAAAAAAAAGTCTGTAAAATGGGTCAAACCGTTCACGCCAAATTAATTAGGCTAGTTGTGTCAGAAAATTTTAATTTGTTCTGACCACGATAAATTATCTCATTAGTTAACATATGTTTTGCCTCTAACTAAGCTAATAAAATAAAAAAAAACGGTCTCCAATATTCGTCCTCCCATCCATCCAACCATCTATATCTATCTTCCGTTAATGTCAAACCCTTCGCGCCTCGCGGGAACGTAGACATTTCTGTGCGTCAAAAATCCAATGTTAAAAACAGGGGCTGGAAAACTAGGGTGAGGCATGTTCGATGCAAGCTATATGGCTGCACTGAATGCGAGTCACTCATTGTGAGTACGAAATTGATAAAATGAAAAATATTTATCAAAATGATGAAATTGAATTAAAAAAAGATAGAAATGAAATATATACACACTTTGTACACTCGAAACAGAAACAAAAAAAAATCATTTTATGAAAACTACAAAATAAGTTTTGTCCGAGATTCGAACTTGCAACTTTGTGGTTACAATTCCGTCGTTCTTATCACAAGGCCCCAGAGCAGTATTAATTGATTAAAATACTGAGATCTCATGCAGTCACTATCATTAAAATCCTACAAATTGCAGAAACTAACGAATAACCTCCAGCACAGGTCAATATAAACAAACAATACAAAGTTCATGATGAGGCAAAATCGGGAAACGCCGAAATAGTGTACGTACACGTACCTACCACTTCTTGATCATCAGTCTCCGTTAATCTAAAAGCAGCTTATGGTGTTGTTGTTGGTAGTAGTTTTCACTCCAAATGACGCCAGTAAGCCACATTGAATTTAATAGAGCTCAATTCAACCACTAATGTACCAGTTGCATCGTCCCTTGCCAGACAGTCAACCAGTTAACCTGTACGCCTTCCCTTTCGCAAGGAACAGATAACTTTTGTACAAGTCAAGCCAGGGCACTCAGGGGTACAGTGCGAATGAACATAGAAAGGATTACATGATGAATCACAACCAAAGTGACCACCCGATTCACAGCCCAACGCTCTTTCTATTGAGATAACCGGACGGTACATAAAACAGCTAAACAACAATGTATAGTAGATATAGATACTTTGCTAGATACGATTTCAAACATTCTTTTGTTGGGTACAGTTTCAGTGACCATTCGAATAGGTCTACCACAATAATGTAAAGTTTTTCATGACACATACAATGTTTGTATATTAATGTTCCTATAATAACTTTTCCTCAGTAGTCATTTAATGCCAAATTCATTTAACTTATTTCATAGTTAATTAATGCTTTTTACATAACACCTTACACCCCTACCCCTCTCAACCCCTCACTCAATTTATAGATGTTGAGTGGACCGTACTATTGAAAATGGATTCAGTTTTTTTTTTTGAAAAATTGATTTTTCGCACATACAATAACAAGATGAAAATTAATACATGTATTTAGGTTTTAAGTTCTTGTCAATAGATCTATCTTAAGCTAACACACAATGTATAAACAAACATCAAAATATTAGATAAACATATAAGACAATCATTTATCTGAAAATGTTAATGATAAGCGTGGATAACAAAAGGGCTCTATAATGTACAGAAACACTTTTACATTAAAGTATTCAAAGAGTACATTCGAGCGTTTGTACACATGCATCAAATATGTCGCTTACTGCATGTCGGCGATTTTTTACATGCTAGCTTGTAACTCAATATATTTTCATAGCGCTGAAAAGTGGTGTAGAGGTAACAAAAATAATGAAAGATTATTTGATTAAAGCAGAAGGAATCGTATAGATATATAAGAAAGGCTATAAACTCAGAATTTCGCTTCTTGCGCAGCTGAAACCTCAGTCTGTGTGCGACTGTAAACTCTACGAATGTCTATATAAGTAATTGATAATTTTGTTGGATAATGTTCTATACCACGTGACAGTTTGTAATCTGCGGGAAGAAAACCAACACAAAAGTCGGTCCTCCATAACTTTTTAAAGATTTCACTTTTTAATGGGATGAAGTGTATAAACCGTGCATTCGAGTGAAAATGATAAAAAATGTTTTTGGTAAAAAATCATAAAGTGAAACCGCGTGTTTGGGCGATCAGATATTTATGCTGTTTTACTTAACGACAGAAACGGTTGACTTTTTTCCGGAAAATAAAAGATAAGTTTTGCACATATTTAATGGTTACTCACATAGCGGACCCTACAGTATCTAGCAATGTAACTATACCTAATGCCAATTGTTGTTAAGCTGCTTTAAGATTGACGGACAATGCATGGCGTTAGAAAAAAAGTATGAAATAAATGGCGATCATTTAATACATGTAATCATTTCTGAATCAAAATAACAAAGTTAATTATGAAAGCACCTGACAGAAAAAAATTGTTACAATTATTAGTTCCAACAGAGCGTGCTTCATATGTTTTACAAGTGCAGTAGCGTGGCCATACAATATCATCGTGTCCTATCGCGTGGCCACGTAATACCTTGTGCGTCGTCACGTGTTGCCTATCACGTGTGTTTGTACTACATGTAGTTATTACGTGGCCACGTATACTACATGTATCTTGTGCACATGAAGGGAACAAAAATTACCAATGCCTCCTTCGTCCCAACGTTGAGTTAAAATGTGCAGAAATATAAATACGAATCTTTGTTTAAGATTGTCATTTGGAGCTCAGATGTTCTGTGGTCTAAAAAGCAAGACCCTGCTTCAAGAATAACCAAAATATGGAGATTTTGGAGACGTCACGTGCACTTTAAGTCGCTGATATATAAGCAGTATTGCACGGTTAGTATGAAGTGTCACACAAGAAAGAATACGTCATTTCGCCTTAATGCGTAAACACAGATAATATTTTCATAAAGTAATAGGTCGAAAATATGTTTCAAGAAATTCTATATTTTAATGAACGCTTTTATTTCTTTTGAAACTTATCTTCAAGTAGAATAAAAGTATCGTAATGAGGGTTCTATTGATATAATAATTGACAGAATAGCATTACGAAAAAGATTAATTTTTAACAAAAATGGGGCGGGTAATTTTTATTGAGATCAAATTTAATTTTTTTAATGTGCTATGACCCCGTACATGCAATAAAAACCTATATTTTGTGAAGGGGTAAAAAAGAAAATCTGGTTAACGCATGTATACAACTAAGCTATAACTTTTACGAACATTATTAGTAATAGGAGAGGAAAATAACTTGGATGAACATATACTTCATCAACATGGTCAGAGCTATCTTATAGATGACTGTCTGAAAAGTATAGTTTATTATCTTTTGGACGTTTCAGTTTTATGTGCTCCAGTCGACGTATGAATGTAACATTTTCAAACATTATGTTTTTAGAATTTTGGACCACAGTCGAGCTCCTTTAACAAGGTGCTCGGAGTGAAATGATAAACGTGGATTTACTGTGATTTACTTTGAAGAATTATTTATATAAAGTATTGCAATTCAATACCAAAGTGTATTGAATTTGACCACTACGATATTTACACAAAATCCACAGTATAAACAGTGTACGTATAACAATGGATAACTTTCCATTTATCCAAATTAAAGCTAATAAATTGTACAACATAAATAATCAGATTCATTTACTACTTTGGTGTGTGCTTTGATGCGTGAACTCGTTGGTATTTGTTACTATATTGATTTAACCCTTTCCCCAATGAGCATATTGTGAAAAATGGCCATTTTCACTGAAAAGCCTCCTCTTACAAGTTCAAACTGCTATGAAACTTTGAAAAATGCTTCAATACTAATCAAACTTGGCACGAATATTGACTGGACCATTGCCTTTGTAACGACATGCTTAGTGTTAAATTTCCTGTTACCATGGCAACGAGGGGACATCTCAAAATTGCCAAAAATCACTTTTTTGCCTCGATTTTTTCCATCAAAATTTACTTCAAAGTGCTGCAACTTCTCAAGGGATTGAGATAGAGTCAAAGGCTTTTCAGCGTTGGTTACACGTTACCTTATGATCAACCTGGGGTCATTTTAAGTCTCTCACAAGTCCAAAATTTTCTTGGCGATGAGGGGGACTCCGCCCCCCTTCAAACCCCCCAAACAGAAGGGGGCACATCCCCCTTCTGGCAACCCCCTGATGTATTATTTGGATGGGGGACGGCGCCGAAAAAATGGTCACTTTTTTAACAACATTTCTCAAACGAAAAACAGTGTTTGTGGTCTAAATAGGACATTTTTTCACTGTTTGAGGCCTCAAAAAGGGGTGGGGGGTGGCAAAAAGCCGTCGAAACACGCTTATATAAGGGAAAAGGTTAAGTATAATTCCATTTTATAATAAAAGTACAAGTCCATTTTCACTGAAGTATTACTTAATCATATGTCAACATTGTGATTATAACCTCGACTGAAACTATCACCTATATATGTATATGGAAAGACAAATGGGGACGATAATTAAAATACAGAATATCTCAAAGACTAAAAAGAGTCTCGGACTTTTTGTGATCGTTTCTACAGTGTGTTTCTTGGTGTATTTTAATGAATATAGAGTTTCCGAAATAGAATTGAAACCGTGCAAATTGATGACGCTTAACCCATGGGACGAGTCTCTCAAACCCTTTATGAAGAATAAGCCACCAATTATTTGTTCAAATCGAGAACAACTAATGTTTGTTGACAATGGATTACTACAATTTAATGAGACGGTGATGGAAAAATATCAGATAGACACAAGATATGTGAAATGTTTTTACAGTAACTTAAAGGGAGACACAGGCAAAATTTTCATTTCTTAGTTTTGAATTTTTCATTCATTATTCTGTAAATGCCCTCAAAATGAATATATTAGACAGTCAAAGAAACAAAACTTTTCTCCATATAAAGAATAAAATGGTGGTTTCCTAACTTGACCCGCGTGGGTCAGGTTAGAGCGCTAGATTTTCACAATAGTTGTCAAAGTGGACTCTAGAAACATTAAAGAACATGTTAAATGAATGACTTAGGCTTGTTTCAATCATACAATATCCACAATATCTGTTATTGTAACTTCAAGGGTTTGTTCAAGTCACCTGACTTGTTATAAAACTATTTGGTGATTCCATTGGCGTGTGAATTTTGTTCAACATATATAGATATATTTACGCTTCAAACCCAAAATATATAGAATTAAAACAAAAATTCATGCTGAAACTTCAGGAAAAGTCATTTTAGCGTGATTTGAGTGCATAAGATCATTTTAATATTTTTGTCATTATTTTGCCTGAATATCCCTTTAAAAAGAAATGGTGGAGATAAAGACGTTATATTCGAAGATGAGGTTAAATTTGTTGCTCCGATTTTCATTAAAAGTCATGTGTTTCGTGTGCGCTGTGTTGATGTGAATGATAATGAATTTTACGATTATTTACACTTTAATCCTGTCTGGAACAATGATGCTAAAATGGCAGACGATGTTGAAGATGAGAGCGAAAGTAAGCTCAGTGTGATCATAGTTGGAATCGATTCTGTTTCACGTTCGCATGCTATTCGTAATCTACCAAAGTCTTATAGGTTTTTGTTAGAAGAATTCCATGCCTACGATTTTGAGGGTTACAGTAAAGTTGGTGAAAATACAGGTCCAAATATATTTCCTTTATTAACTGGTCAGTCAAATAGAAATTTCCCGTTTGTGCTTCATTTGCGAAAACATGCAGATGCTCTACCCCTTCTATGGAACGAAAAAGTTGTAAAGAATAATTTCGCGACATTCTTTGCTGAAGACGGAAACGACATTGCAGTTTTTTCAGGGACTGGAAAAAGCGGATTTAAGGATCAACCCACGGACTTCTATTTTCGTCCATTCGGTCTGGGAACGCGTACGTTTGAGCCAATGATAATTGATCTACTAGGAAAAGCCTCTGAATTTTGCTATGGTACAGATAACTATTTAGAATTAGAAATAGAATATATGAAAGGTTTTTTAATGAGGTATAATCAAAGTAAACGAAAGTATGCATTCATATGGAATAATCAAGCCAGTCACGAGTCTTTCACAACATTACAACACGAGGATAACCGATTATTAGAGTTTCTTAAATGGATGCATTACACAAACCAAACGAAGAATGCCATATTGATACTTTTAAGTGATCATGGGTACCGTACTGGTGGTTCTTCGCTTACACACATTGGCAGGGCCGAAAATAACAAACCATGGCTAATGGTACACGTACCTGAATATTTGAAAAGAAAATATAGTTGGATACATGAAACAATGTTACAAAACACTAAACGACTTCTCTCTATTTATGATATATATGAAACCACATTCGATTTAGTTCATGATGTTGCCTTCACCAAACAAAAGAACACAAGCATGATCGGTAATATCATTAGAAGGAATATTTTCTATGAGATTCCTCGCGAACGAACATGTCTTGACGCCGGTATTGAAAAAAGGTATTGCATGTGCGATGACAAAATGCCTGTGTCCACCGACAATGGATTTATTTATTCTTTAGCCAAGTTTCTTGTCAACGAAATAAATAATATTTTATCAAAATATCAAGGTGAATGTACTATCCTCTCTCTTCATAATGTAACAGAAGCATCTGTTACGTACTCTGTGAGTGATAAGGACACCTTTGGTCGAATACCAAATGCTCCTAAAGGAATACTTGATAAATTACTATCAAATTTTAATACGAAACAAGACCAGACTGGTCGCTATTTCATTTTGTTTCATACGAATCATGGAAACGCTTTATTTGAAGGAACTGTCGACTATGTACCATATGAGAGGAAAGAAATGACGATGATTGAAGAACCGTTCCGATTAGATAGATATGGTAACCAATCATATTGTGTAGACGATTCATTAATAAAACCTTTTTGTTATTGTAAGAACTTCAAACAGCACTTATGACTGTTAAGTTATTAATAAATTAAATGTCCAAAAATGCATTTTTATAGTTTTATTGGCTTGCAGCCACGGCTGCAAGCCATTTCATATGGAAAACTTGTTCCGGTTAGGTGGTTTCCTGCTTACATCTGTTGGTGCATGATTGAACGGGTAACCATCTGCAATCGTGCCAATCGCAACCTTTCGGCCTTTTCCGTCACTCTTCGGATTAATGATAATAGCCGATGTAGTTCCGATTGCAATAGTGACAATTCGGGCGATTCCGTCATACTAAGTAATATAACGGAAATCTAAGCTATTTTAGTTACTTCGGTAATCCCAGTTTGTTTATATAAATAGGATTTCTATTTTTACTTGATTACCGTAATAAATTATAAACGAAATTGTTCCGTTTCAATTGTTTTTCAAGACGCAAAAGTTAGTTTCTTTTATAATTGTTTTTTGTCTGTATCAGTTTTATACAATAGAGAATGGTAGTAGTATTCCGTCTTCAAAGGGTGGTCCTGCATGATCGAGTTATATTTAGATCTACTGAACTGGTGAGGTAATCTAAATAGCCCATGCATATCATTAACCTTAATTACCACATAGCGCATCGTCTATTTGTGATCGTGTAACATAGTTGATACATGTATGCTTCTTAATTAGTGCATTTACTTGTCTATAAAGCAAAGGAATGATTTCGCTGCGAAAAAGGGGAAATGAAATGTGCACACTTGTTTTCCTTCAGACTTCAGTATCACGTTAGTATTTTTACGATTGATCATTTTCTTCATTAGTTTTATACAATAGAGATAAGAGAACTAAATAACGTAAATACCGTTTAAAAAAAAAAAAATGTGATAATAAATTGAAACAAAAAAAAAACCATTTTAAAGGGTTGGGATGAAGGCACAACTGTGCAAGCCTTTCCTTTTAAAAGGAAACTTTATTTTTAAAATTGTATTACTAAAAACCTTAAAAGAGTTAGATAAAGGTGTCACAGGGTAGAATTAATAATAAAAACTCCTGGCGTAGGTTCGTCAATTTAATATAAGACGAAGATAAAGCCTAAAAACATAAATACATGATTATAATACAAGTTAATTAAAACATACATAAAATACAACAATACAACAATTGAACGATGCAAATAAGAATTATTTCAAGTAAAGGAATCAAATGAAAATAATCTTACCACAGCGTCTCAATACAAAAAGTAAATAACTTAATAATAAGTTATTTCCAAAAATTCTATTAAATAAACTTATAAAATTTATGTACTAAGTAGAACTGTATATCTTAACTCGTAAGAGCATAAAGACGAAGTGAAGTGAAGAAGGAAAGTTTGCAGGAATTTGGAATAAAGGAAATGTTAAAAAACAATCTGAAACTTTCTCTCAAAGCTCTTTCATACAAGGTACAAAACGATTGGACATACAAAAACAGTTCACAAAATTGCACGAGATACAGACATAATTGAATTGTTTCGGCTGTTTCCGTGAATTTCTGCTGATAAGCGTACATTACGGACCCATCCAATACAATAGCAAACGATAACAGACGCCACGGAGACAAACGATAATCGACGCATGCGCGGACATTAAGAATACTTTTCCCGCGACTAAATGACGAACAGTGCACGGCAAAATGAACAATCTACATAATAAATAAAACGACCCGTGACAAAGAAATAAGTTTCAGGCTTATCAAACTTTAATAAATATTTACCGATTAATGTTATGTAATGTAAAATTAATTTTAAAATGTGATATTAAGGTCATTTATTTTGCCAAAAATGGCCAAGTTATAGAATACTAGTAATCTCCCCTTGATCATCAAGAACTATAAATAGTAATTTTGTTTCTGGTGATTTATGGGTACATGTAATTATTTTATGGTAATTTCTCCATTATTGGGAAGACAAGAACGCCTGTTCCATTAAGTAGAGGCATGCATTTAATTTAGTAGCAACCTGGTTACGGATGAAGATCCTTTTATCGCTTGAACCTTGCCAACATAGACTATGAGCTGAATGTCTTTACCGCATTATTTAAATCATTTTTGTCACTGATAGCAGTTAACACGCAGCTTTGATGGGCAAGTGATTTGAAGTCAATGACCCAAAGAACCCCATAACCCCAATCTCCCTTAAGCGAGTTCAATTAGATAACACGTTTCGTCGCTTCTGGCGGTATCGAGTTTCGACATGTCATAGATTTATTTCAAGTCGATTAATTGACCCGTAACCGAAACCAATACATGATCATAATAGTTGATTTGCTGTCAACTAGATTACCTCTTTTGATATTAATATAACTGTTATTATTGGCGGTCTCGTGTTTCACACAAAACGAAATTGAAAATTATTACTTTCAAAACAGTCATTCGAAAATATCTACTAGATATTACTGCCCTCTTAAAATATTAAAAAAATCTTTTCTTTAAATATATAAGAGTTTCATCAGCCAATTTCAAATTTTCAATCATCATTATGCTTCTCCTCTGTTTGAAGTGTCCGTCTATAACAAATGCTGCAGAAATGTTAGGACTACATCATTTACACAATTATGTAAGTTGCCCCAATAGCTATATTAATGACATCCTTCATACGAATTCATAATTTTTATACTTTTATTCCCAATCAGTACTGGGACATACTATATAGTATGTCCCAGATCAGTACTAGAATTCAGAACTGTTGTTTTTGCTGCCGTTGCTACTGTTGTTGTTGTTGTCGTGTTGTATTATAACATGTATATTATTTTACGAATTATTAAACAATGATTTTCAAATAACCTAAAATACAAGGATGGCTGTCTTATATTTTTCTTTTTCAGTTCAATAATTACGACTTGAAAACACCTTCCTATTAAACCGGAAACCATTATATAAATCTACAGTTATGTACAATATTTGTAACCAAACCGCTAGTGTATGAAACCAAGGAAGCATTATATAAGTTGATTTTAACAAAATATGATACCAATTCTTTAATATATGGTAACAAAGTAGCAACCAGATATCTAATAATATGAAAAAGGCAGCTCGATGTACTTTTAACGTGAAATAGTATGAAATAATCGCTCATTTTTATTTCAAATGCAGTGACGAGTACGTGTTAAATATGGCTCCGCCCCTGTCGTTAAATGAATAACGAGTTTTGAAAACGTTGATTAAACTTTGTTTATTTTATTTCACTCTATAATTTTTCAAGCGAATTAAAGATTATTAAAAGTGAAATAAACGTAAAACTTAAAATGTTTGCGACATTAAGGTATGAGACCCCTAATGAGCACTATAAGGAACTATAAAATTGACAACATAGGTCAGTTATATACCTTTAAAGACACAAGAATGCAAAATTTAAACAAAGTTTACCGTATGTTTTTACGAGTTATGAAGATTTTTCTAAAGTAAAACTTGGCTAATAGAAGGGCTCTTTTTCAGAAATGAGAAACTCTAATTATTCTATTATATAATAATTATGTAATAATGTTTTCCTATAGAAAATATTTTAGAAACAAATAATAGCATTCAGCTAACAAATGACCCAGCAAAATTATTTTTTCTACTCAAAATGTTTAAAATATGTAAATATGTATATAAATGTTACCCTACCCCACCCATTTTAAGTAGTTGTTTGATCATTTTTCTACTTGGAGGGCCTAATTCAAAATATCCCTAAAATTTTCTCAAATCAGGGGCTGTTTTCAAAGTTTGCATAAATTTTCTTAAAAGTATATTGGATGCGCTTGTCAAATATAAAATACTTTTACCGTCTAGTTTTTATTTTATTAGACTTTGAAAATATCAGGTACCATATTTGATAATAAATTTGGCACAATTTAGCCAAAAGATACCAATAATAATTTTATAATTAAAATGAAACACTTTTTTCTTATCAAGAGTGATCTGAGAGACACAAATAATGTTCAAAGAAAAAAAAGAAAGAAAAAAAAGTTGCCTCTTCTGGGGCTTGAACCCGCGCCCCTCAGTTTCAATGCGGTTGACAGTAGTTCTAGTCTATTTGAGTACTCTTCAAAGTGGAGGTAATGCATTAGGTGCTGTTTGGCGCTACATTGTGACGTCACGTAAACAATACTTTAAACGTCTGTACAGCGTTAACGACTGAATAAAAGATATTGGTGTTCGGATTCATTTTCTTAGTTAGACCATTTTCTTTCATTCTCGTTTTCACAACAAAATTCGACAAAAAATTGTTTTAATTTATCAGATTTTTCAAACAAAATGGCGCCTTCAATTTTCTTCGATATTTCACAGCTTCCGTTATTCTGGTTTCCTGTCTAATTATGGTTCCCATAGACGTGCGCGGGTGACCAGTCTACACATCCGTTTTCAGTCAGAATTCCTCAGTTTTTATCGTTATCTTTAAATTCGAAAGGTTGCGATGTGTCAAATTCGTTACTTTGGACGAAAGTTTTCAAAACCATCACTTAGCAGGTACTCGCGTTACCGTAAAGCTCGCTTTGCGAGCAGGCCCTTCGGGCCAGCTCGTCGAGCTCGCTATAATATATGGCTTTCAATATACACGCTTTTCTTATGATTTCAGAAGGTCGGCATTGTTTCTGTTAAAAGCAGCTTTCTGACATATCCTTAGTTAATTGCTCGATATATAACTATAGATGCATAGTGTTTTAGTTGTCTCTGTGCTAATACTTCAAACTGTTGCACGTCACGGATAATTAGACTTTGTCATTAATATAGAGCCAGTGGCACTATAGTACACATTTGCTCATTCTCACCTGACTGCATACAATGAAAACCCTGTACGAAGCACTGGACTGCAATTCAGACTGTTGACCTGTGACTTTTAATTTTGGAGTGATTTTTACACTTCTGCAAGAGGAAAAGATGGCTGACAACACATACTGTTGCAATGGTTAAAAAGGCTTTTCATGGGTTTTTCTAATTTCAAAGCATAATTATACTGTTAATACATTATATGTAAATGTTATCTCAAATAAAGCATCAGAGCAGGAGCAAAATATCTAATGTACGATGACGAACAGGCAAGCCGACACGCCGACCAAAACTAGAAAGTACGAACAAGAAATTAAATGATATCGCGTTCTGGCCATTTTGTTTCCGTCCATAGGCACTTGGTTTCGGGATAAAATAACCCTTTGTGAGGTTTGTAGAACTCAAATATAATTGAATGTTACAATTTTTTTAACGTAGATGTCTCTTTTCTAAAACCGTCATTTTTCCGATATTTTTTAGTAATATCGGAAAAATGACGGTTTTAGAAAAGAGACATCTACGTTAAAAAAATTGTAACATTCAATTATATTTGAGTTCTACAAACCTCACAAAGGGTTATTTTATCCCGAAACCAAGTGCCTATGTTTCCGTCGCCATACTTTCGTGCTTTTTGTTGTTGTTGTTGTTTTTTCGGATTCCATCGTTCAAAAGTTTACTTCTTATCATCTAAAAGTAACCCTTCAGCTTATTGCGTAAAACTGTTGCCTGCTTGTCGTTTATCTCCCCTGAACTGAATGGTCTCTTCTCATGCGAAATTGCTGTTCGACGTCACTAATGATAACAATACAATACGATAACAATACGATACGAACACGACACGATACGATACGTTACGATACGATACATAACAATACGATACACTATGATCCATTACAATACGACACGATGCGATACGACACGGTACGATAAGTTACGATACGATACGATATTTCTTTATTTCGTCAAAAACAGCAGACAATGTTAGATAACATTTTGTTCTAATGCATGTATAATATGTATAATCTATTTCCATGATGCCCCCACCCCCATGCAGGAGACATTATAAAGTATCTTTGAAAAAGTACTCGGCCGATGTTAAACTACTTTTACTTGCGTAGGTTATTTTGGTTGTGTGTGTACATGATGAATGATAGCAGTGTTTGCTTAAAAAAAAATTTAAAAAGGACAGATATTATATGTACAAAATGATCAAATCTTAGTTGCTAAAGGACTATTTTAAAAACGGAAAATAAATAAAAAAAAACATAAAATTAATAAATTTTCAACGTAGAACTCACTTCCTGTTTTACAGTATTTGTTGTACATGTGCTAATGACATTTTTTACATTTATTTTTACAAAGGACGCCCCTGTTTATAAATATTTCTATGCAGCTTATTTATAATATCAACTGGTAATGATCGAATAGGCAATCATAAACTTAACCTCATGTGTATCGTCTAGATTTAAAGATTGTCATTTAAGATGAAGGCAGAATTAAATAAGCATAACAAAATACTCATACTTCTATTGATATAGCATTCAATGGTTAGATCTAAGAAGCACTTTCTAAAGGAAACTGTCATGTCTCGGTATGAATACCTTACATTGAATTATTCATACACACATTAATATATGCTCCATTGATATTCAAAATTTAAGGAAATTATGATATTCGTATTCAAGGAACTAATCAATAATCATAAAGAATTAAGATTTTTTTTTTCTCAAAAATGGGCATGAAAATAGAATTTAAAGAACCTTCCCACTTAGTTTTTATTGTATAAAAAAGATGAGAGGACAAAAAGAACCCACTAACAAGAGGTTGATATAAAATACATGAAACAGTATATATACATAGGACACCTAGATGATTTTTCTTGTAAATGTATTTAATATCATTTTATTATAATATTACAAATGATATGGTAGCTTGATATAAATGTTTCAATCTGTTGTGTAATTTATAAGCCATCTAGACCTGTAATAACTATGGCTTAAAATCTGCAAAATGATATAATTTATAGTACATTCATCTCCATGGCAACTCTTTTTCTATGTATAAAGTGACCACAGCGTATTTCTATTTATGATAAAAGATATTCAAATATTTTTTCAAAACTGGTATGGGTAGATTCTATTTTTAGTAATATATATGTATTCTGAACGAAATGTGAAATATACACGCACCAAAAATGTCGTCTGCAGGTAAGTAAGCACGGTGTACTGATATCTGTTGTGACAGAGATTAATTGTTAGTCCGTTGTATATGGGACTATTTTTTAACAAAACAAGGGTAAATATATAAAGAGTAGAAAGTGTAAAGAAAATATTGAGGGCCTCCGAAGCCGAGTGGTTAAGGTCGCTGACTCGAGATCACAGGTCTCTCACAGCTGTCTAACCGCTGTAGGTTCGATCCTCACTCGAGTCGAACCCTTACATGTGAGGAAGCCACCCATCTGGCTTACGGAAGGTAGTTCTACTCTGAAATAATGCCCGGAGGGGCATCTGAGGTCTTCCTCCACCAATTAAAGCTGGAAATATCGACGAAAAAATCTCTGCGGGACGCTCTATGATGGCCCGACTTGAGTGTACGGTCGTCCATATGGGCTTTCCGGCGGCGATCTTAGATAAACGCATTAAAAAAGTAAAGAAATCAAATAAAGTACATGTTATTTATCACATACCCGTGGTGTTTTTGCGACTCTATAGAAATGGTATTACACGGCTGTGAATGTTACTTTGCACTTTAAACAGTTTTTATTTTGGGTATTGATAAATAGAATATCATATTGGGCCAGAGGTTGGCATAATATAATTTTATTTAGCTCGTTCATTAAAATTCAAATTAAACTTTCACTCATTTAATATCATCTTTTTACGCTACAATTCACACGAGGGATTTTACATCTGGGATATTTGACCTTTACAAGCTGTTTTACCTTCTAACGTTTTGAGTAAAATCTGCTTCAAACATGAAAAAAATACTGGGCAATAGTAACACTTTTATGAAGTAAAGCGTTATTGTTCTTTTGCTCCTGACACCCCATCTATGAAATCTACCAATTAATGAATTGAATGATGGTACATGTATCTTTTTGAGTTATATGTTCCTTGCAAATTAAGCATGGACAATGACAAAAGGGCAATAACTCCAAAATTATGAAATGAAAAGTTGTCATTTCAGATGGTCAGCTGTTGTCCTTTCACTGTGATATATTCCCCAGTAGAGTTTTGATATACATGTATCTTCGAGTGGATTGATATACTATTGTCTTCCAGTAGAGTTTTGATATATATATATATATATATATTCCGATGGAGTTTTGATATACTATTGTCTTCCAGTAGAGTTTTGATACATATATATTCCGATGGAGTTTTGAGATACTATTGTCTTCCAGTAGAGTTTTGATATATATATATATTCCGATGGAGTTTTGATATACTATTGTCTTTCAGTAGAGTTTTGATACATATATATTCCGATGGAGGTTTGAGATACTATTGTCTTCCAGTAGAGTTTTGATATATATATATATATATATATATATATATATATATATATATATTATATATATATATATATATATATATATATATATATATATATATGTATGTATATATATATATATATATATATATATATATATATATATATATATATATATATAATATATATTCCGATGGAGGTTTGATATACTATTGTCTTCCAGTAGAGTTTTGATAGATATATATTCCGATTGAGGTTTGATATACTATTCTCATCCAGTAGAGTTTTGATACATATATATTCCGATGGAGGTTTGATATACTTTTGTCTTCCAGTAGAGTTTTGATATATATATATATATATATATATATATATATATATTCCGATGGAGGTTTGATATACTATTGTCTTCCAGTAGAGTTTTGATTAATATATATTCCGATGGAGTTTTTATATACTATTGTCTTCCAGTAGAGTTTTGATACATATATATTCCGATGGAGTTTTAATATACTATTGTCTTCCAGTAGAGTTTTGATACATATATATTCCGATGGAGTTTTGATATACTATTGTCTTCTTATAGAGTTTTGATATATCTTCCAATGGAAATTTTATACATATTCCAGTGGAATTTTCATATTTATTCAATTGGAGTTTTGATATATCTTTCGATGGAGTTTTGATAAATCTTCCAATGAAGTTTTAGATTAGTATCCAAAAAAACTTTAAGTCAAGAGTAACTATTCTTATGCAATGCAATCATTTTAAAGAAATCTATCCATCTATGAAGTTGATATGTCATATACTATTCAAATTGTAATACTGACGAAAATTATGCACAAAACATAAACAAAGTTGTACATGTGCCTTGCTAAAGCAATCGCATCTCCCCGGTCCTTTCCGTCAGACTTCGAACCTCGAACACAATATCCAGTAACGCAGGAATATGGAAAGTCTCGACTGTAAACGTTGTTACGAGCGTATGTCCAAATAGTCAGCTATGGAAAGCCATGGCTGTCTGATATTGTTCTTTTTCAATTTATGTAACCATTTGGATAATATATTATGAGTTCACTTCGACTATACATGAATTGAAAACACCTTCTTATTTAACCGGAATCCATTATATTAATCCACAGTTACAATATATGAAACCATACTGTCAGTGTATGAAACCGAGCTAGCAATATATAAGTTGATTTTCTCAATATATGATTCCAATTCTTCAATATATGGTACCATAGTAGCCATGTATGGAACCAGATGTCCTTATATGAAACCGAATTATCAATATATTAATTCATTTTTACAATATATGAAACCATTTTATCAATGTATGGAATATTAAAGTCCATCACAATTTTTTAAATTCATGCACAATGGTAGGATACTACGTCATCGCGCACCTGCTAAATGCTCCCACTTGTCCGAGTGGGAGCATTCAGAGAAAAACACTTATCCCGTTTTCAGGCCTAAACCAGGCAATAATCTATATAAACTTTTTATACAATTATCTCAAGTACTATAGCCATTCTTTGGTGCGCTACATGATTTTTTAATACTCTCACGTTTTCTTATAATAAAATTGTATTTTACCTTTGAGTCGACGAAAAAATGGTCCAAGTGGGAGCATTTAGCAGGTGCGCGATGACGTAGTATCCTACCATTGATGCATTTAGATATAAAAGTAAACAGTACATTATTTTTACACCTCTTATTATGGATTACATAATGTGTACTTGTTGGTACATCAGTGGGCGCTTTCAGTTTATTAAATATTGTTTGATATATTTTCAATAATAATCTTACTAAGATGGGATATGCTTTATTTATTTATTATTTATTTATTCTTTTGGATGTCAAGTATATGCATATATACATGTATTATACAAAGATTACACTACATGTAAACCACGTGGTATTAACTCGAAGATTATTATGAATAACCGTCGATGTGTTCCGATTGTTGCTACAGTCAAATAACTGTGTGCTAGATTTTATTTGTATGACGCTTGACAACGCACAATAACCCAATCAAAATAACTACTTGCTAAAGAATACCCGCAATAGTACATTGATCAGTATAACAATTAAATGTAAAGATCGGATTACAGTGCGAAAGAGACACACGCGTTTATTTACGCGGGCGACTCGAAATCGAACTATTTAACTTTTCTTAAATATTGCGGATCGAGTTGGCTTCTTCTAAATGTGGAATGTTAAGAAGTAAATGAAATATCACCAAAGTTTGAAGAATATAATAATTGATATGTACTATGTAAATTATGTAATTGCATGTTTAAAGAAAAATCAAAATATTAATTACGCTAGTGTGTCACAAGCCAAAAAAGTATCAACCCGAAGCCTTCTCTGAAAAGTCGCCATATGACCTATACTATGCTGGTGTGATGTAAAATTCAACAAAAATAAAAATAATCTTTAGATGACATAGATTATATTATTTACAAATTATTGACAAAGACTGTAGTCGGAATATTGGACAATTTTTCTAATCAATAAGGATCAATTAAAATCTTATTGTTAATTCACTGAGATAGGACACCGTGAAAATAAGCCTAGTGTACACAATATTTATATAATGTATCCATGGGTGAGTCATGGGTGAATGATCAGATGGTAATGCAAAACCATCATGAATTTGTAAATTTCTTAAGTTTATATAGAAATTCAAAAGAAGGCTTATAACTGTCCAAACATATTGAAATGAATGGAGTAATCCTGTTTACTTTTATTCACACACATTATTTTGAGAGAAATAACAGCTTATACAGTTAACCCTTTCCATGCTTTTTATCTTAAACTGAAATGTCCATCTTTCAATCTGAACAAAATCATTAATAATGTAAAGGGAACATAACACACCGTACAGTCAAATGGGCAGACAGCTGTTCCAGCGTCCACAGCTGTACCAGTATATACATGTCGGCGCGGGGAATACAACTGACGTACGATAAGTATTCATCTATTATTAACATATCCCAACTGTGTTCGAGTAAATCAATGTAATGGACTCATAGTCAACATCCAAAGGAGCATGCTAACAAATTTCTGGCCCTGTGCAAGCTTTACTTCACATGATTTTTACTGAAAATAACCACACTATCAAATGAGATGCGGTACTTTTAGTTTGAAGTCACAAAAAAACTTATATTTTCTCATGATAATTAATCTTTTTTTCATACGATTTGTAAACGTCAACATTTTGTCATTAAATATTCCAAACCATACCTTCAAAAAAGCTTTTCTGTTAAAGTTATAAGGTATTTAAGTTTGAGTAACGTCATCAGCTGTTCGCCTCTTTTTAACGATAACATCGACAGCAATTCATCAGCAAGGATGAATAACGCTGAAAGCTGTTCAAAGAAACAATTTTCAGGGCTTTTGTCCAACAGTCACTAGGAAAAAGTAAAACTTTTTTATTCATTTAAAATATTACTTTATTCATGATACTTTCTAATTATATTATTTTTATTATTACTTTCTATCATTTGTTGTATCTTAGCTGAGAGGCCTATATCTCCATTAACCGCACTGTATTGCAATATTGATATTGTTCATATGAATGAACGAGTTATTGAATGAATGAATTAATTAATTAATTAATTAATTAATTAATTAATTAATCAATTAATTAATTAATTAACGAACGAACGAATGAACAAACGAACGAATGATGCAATATACGTATATGTTAAAACAAATTGTCTGTAGAAAGTATATGAGTTGTAATATTCTAAAAATTACATATTATACATTCATTTTTCTTCCTATGCATGTCCTGTTGTTGTTGTTGTTTTCTATTTCAGAAGGCCACATTGGAAATAAGATATATATGATTGTTATTGTATGTTAATAATGTATAACCTTCTTTAAATAAAGATATTATTTTTGTTATTATTATTATTATTATTATTATTATTATTATTATTATTATTATTATTATTATTATTATTATTATTATTATTATTATATAAAAAGGAAGCAAGATCTATTAATCTGTTTCTGAAATGTTAAATTCAAAGAAAGTAAAGGCAAATTTAACGCCTAATTCGAATACTCTGTATTATAACTAAATCCATCAAGTGTTATTATAAATAATGGCATATAGTAGACATGTCCCATGCAGTAAATGGATGTGTAACCCGAGATGTCTGCCATGTAAAATGATTTATTTAAAAAATAAAAATTTGTATAATTTTTAAGAATGGTTATTATTTCTGTTGCACTATACGTTAAAACAGATTTCAAGGATAAATAACAACATGTTTTTCCATGCACTTTCATAATTTGGGCTACACAGCCATTCACTGCATAGGACTTGTCCATTATATGAATTATTTATAATAACACTTGATGGATGCCTTCATTTACAAGACTGAATATTAAGCGTTAAATTTTCCTTTGCCTTTTGACTTTAACATTTCATAAACCTATTACAGGAACTCCACTGAGGTTTATAAGCCTAAAAACATGAAATTTTATTTTTTCACATAAAAAAACATGAGCACTAAAACATAAATATTAATAAAATATAACCTAGAAATATAGGAGAAATACATTGAAAATCATATGTTGTGCTATTCTCAGTCCGATTTGAGTGAAAAAGCGTTTAAACTCTTTTCAATTTTGGGTCATTTTTTTCACTTTTATAATATTCTGGAAAAACGGAGCAAGCTAATGATCGGAAATTTTGCATATAAGTTATTAGTATAGATCTACATCAAATGGAGAAATAATCTCAAAAAATTATTTCCAGTCCCGTCATGTCAAAAAAACCTTAGTGTAGTCCCTTTAATAGGTTTTGCTACCATTTTATATTGAAATACAGTGCGGTAAATGGAGATCAAGGTCTTTAACCTAAGATATAACAAATAATAGAAAGAAATAATAAAAAGAATATAATTAGAAAGTATCATGAATAAAGCAAGTTTCCAAATTAACAAAATGTTTTACTCTTTCCTAGTTACTGTAGTACAAAAGCGCTGTTGTAAATACATGTAATTGTTTCTTTGAACAGCTTTCAGCGTTATTCGTTCTTTCCGATAAATTGCTGTCAATGTTATCATAAAAAAGAGGCGAACAGCTGATAACGTTACTAAAATTTTGATGGCACACACACTTAAATACCTTATAACTTTAACAGAAAAGCTTTTTTGAAGGTATGGTTTGGAATGTTTAATGACGAAATGTTAACGAATCGCATGAAAAAAGGATTAATTATCATGAGAAAATGTATGTTTTTGTGACTTCAAACTAAAAATACCGCATCTCATCGGATAGTGTGGTTATTTTCAGTCAAAATTCATGTGAAGTAAAGCTTGCACAGGGCCAGAAATTTGTTAGCATGCTCCTTTGGATGTTGACTATGAATCCATAACATTGATTTACTCGAATACAGTTGGGATATGTTAAAAATAGATGAATACTTATCGTACGTCAATTGTATTCCCCGCGCCGACATGTATATACTGGTACAGCTGTGGACGCTGGAACAGCTGTCTGCCCATTTGATTGTACGGTGTGCATAACAATTATACGCTGTCTTGAGAGCGAGCGCTGATCATAGGGTACAGATCGCATCGGTAGATTCAGTTTCAAGGCACACTGTTGACTCGTCGACTACTAATTGGCACGCGATTTATCAACCTTGTATATTAAGGTTCAGCTTTTAACTGGCCAGTGTCAAATTTATAAGCTATAGACAATCTTAAAATTTTGTACAAATTATTGGAGCTTCAAAAATTGTACCTTGGTTAATTATTAAGTTTCAGTCGCTAATAGATTGTTTCTGCTATTTAGTTGAATTGACTTATGAATAAACCTGTTCAGAAATAAGTAAATGCATTTTTATCAAGCATATTATATATAACCTTAACTGAAATTGTTGATAACAGAGATATTTTGCATTATTACTATGAAATAACTTATTCTTATTTAAACAAACACCTATGCCGAGATAAAAACTCTCTTACATTGTATTTCATTGTATATATTTCAAACGTCAATTTATGAATGTATTTTAACAAAAACTTCGTAAAAATAATATAAGAGCAAAGACGCATATATATACTGCTGTTATGATAAGTAAAATGCAATGGCAACGTACGGGGTAATCGATAATTTAGCAAATTTCACCAATCATCTGAACAATAGTAATAATGGACCTTTCCGGTTTTTCGTAGCGGAACATTTAGCCACACCTTTTCCATTCATTGCTAGGTCAACTGCTCGCAAACAATATCACAAACAATGCACGTGTTCTTTTGTGCAAACCAGGTCAGCCAGTGACTATGTATTATTGTCCAACAACATTGACCTGGCACTCTTGCATATGACCTAGCAATCGGTATATTCCGTAACCGCTACGATCTACTTTTAAATCGATCCAATTGTTACAATGTTGAAAATTGAAGATCACTCTTAGCGCAGTTGGTAAAGGGGTTTTACTAGAAGAATGTAGACGTAAACTGGTAGGTTCGAATCCTATTTCAGCGATTTCTTTTTTATTTTAATTTTTAAACTCCTATTCTCGAAAAACTATTGCAAACCGTTTTGTTCTGTGTACTGTGTACTATCTGTGTAGTATTTTTAATACATGTAACTGCCTTTATAGTGTGTGTGAGCTAAAGCATAATTATAAGATTGCATGTCACAAAGAATTATGTTGAATGATTCTGTAATGAAATAACAAAATATAGCTGTGTATAAAAACACCCTTTAAAAGGTATTCTAAAACCAGCTTCAAATTGATTATTGCAAGTAAATAAAAAAAAAATCATAACGTGATGTTGGTAAGGATTCGAACCTCAGACGTTCAGATCGGTAGTCTGACATCTATACCAATACACCACACCTCAATGACGAGTGAAGTTAGCAAATATATTGATATATTCGATAGATACTGGTCAATGTTTATTCAAATGACCTTTACGAAAGTTAATGAAGTGCCAGGTCAATATTGTTGGACAATATCTCAGTGCAGCCATTGCCAATTTACATAAAACTGTAAAGGTCCAAACGGCTGATTCGTATCTTCTTCCATGTATCATAAATACTTATGTTCTCAACTTTTTACGCAAAGACCAAAATAAATATACTTGAATACTTTAAAATTGCTCGCGGCTGTTATTTTATAGAATAAGTCCTATTAGAAAAGAAAAGAAAAGCGCCAGTCTGGATTCCCACTCTAAATAGAATAAAAAAAATGATGTCCGAAAGCCGCCTTATTCAGTATTAGCACATTGTTTATTTGGTTCCATTGATTGCATTTAAACACAGAGCCCTGTCTATGAGGCATTATAAATTCGTTATTAATTGTGTGATTATATGATAGCGAATAAACAGCGTTAACATAGACTTACTTTTTATACATACACATAACATTTTAGTGTAATCGTAAACGATTTTGAAGCAGTGTGATGTAAATTTCATGATCACCTCAGGCACACTTTCCTAAACAATGAAAACTTATAAAATATAAGAATGACATGAACATGAACATCACTCTTCTGAATGAAAACGAAATTATTCAAAACGAATGAAAATGTATTCGTCATACATTATGTACACTACATGTATACGATAGAGTTTCAGGCCGTGTAGGATGGTCTTGAATTCTTTTCGTAGCAACGCGGTACTTAATTCGCTCGAAAATTGTAATTATTTTACTGGTATAAGCTGTAAAAGCTCCAGATCTACAACAAATCTAGGTAAGTCGGTCTTGTTCATATAGCCATATCTTCCCGCGAAAAATGCTGGCTTTGCAAATTGAATACCCATTATGTGTTAGCATAGCCAGGGAATATCAATTTTCAAGGATCTTCTTTGTTTAAATTTGTAAACGCTTCTATACATGTCTATACACGTAGTCGTGCTAGATCGCCATTTATAGCTAAAAACATCCATTGTTATACAGTATCCAAACAAAGCGTTTCCAATACTTTCTGTTTAAGATAATCGGAACTTGAAAAGTGATCTAACGTAACATAATGCCGTACTATTATTTACGTAGGAGCGTTTATTGATCAGTTTCAATAGGTCCGACTTTGGCCTTGAAAATACAACAGATTGTTAATTGGAACAGAACATAATTTAATTTCAGACTTAAGAAAATTGTTGTTCGTCGTGTAACAATAAAAAAGAATGAAAATGTTACAACATGCATGGCAAATTTAACCTTTCATATAAATAACCATTATCCTGCTTAATGTCTTAATGAACTTATCTATATAGCTAATACTAAAGACCGGTGGGGACCGGTTTCAACTTCATGAATTCACGATTTCAAATTCACGAATTCACGATTTTAACTCCATGAATTCACGACTTCAACTTCATGAACTCACGGTTTCAACACAATGAAGTTGCAATAGCTTCCACATTTGGAGTTGTACATTATCACGTTTGGGGATATTAAAATAACAATTTGAAATTGTTCAGCTAAAAGTATAAAACATGGCCAAATTGCACGGACATACAGTCTAGCCTGACTCTGCACTAGTGGCAAAGGCGTCGGAATATAATCGCGTATGCCGATAGGCCCAAGTGATTAATTACAAGGTATTTGAATGAATAAGCAGTGCATTATAATACTAAAGGCAAGATTTTTTTTTATCTTTCTGTTCTAACTACATTGAGCGTAGAAGACATGTGGTTTATTGACGCCTTACTGACGTCATGACATGTACGTATCCTACTTTTACATACATCGTGTAATAATTAATTGCCTTGATTGTCTGTTTGGTGAAGCGTGTAAGAATCTGTGAAAATTAATCAACTATTATAAAGATTTTTAACATGTTATATAGCACAGTATAAACTGTAGTAAAATTTATATGGTCTGAGCCGTTTAGCAAGGGTTAAATAGTACAAAATGCTTACAAAACCGTTTTCATATACATGACCATATAAACGTTTTAACATCTCGATAAACTAATTAATACGTGTATTGTACATGTACGTGTATAGAATATTAAAAAATTGTGTAATATAGCACGTGGAGCACAAGCAGAAAAGTATTACTGAAATGTGTACCCTTTGAAACAGTTCCACTGCGTTTTTCATTACTACATTTGAGCCGTGTCATGACAAAACCAAACATAGTGGGTTTAAGACCACCATGGATCCAGTCCAGCCGCGTCACGACAAAACCAGCATAGTGCGTTTGCGACCACCATGGATCCAGACCAGCCTGCGCATCCGCGCATCCATGCTGTTCGCTTACAAACCCTATTACAAGTAGAGAAACTGATAGCGCACAGCATGTATCCTGATCAGACTGCGCGGATGCGCAGGCTGGTCTGAAAACCATTGTGGTCGCAAACGCACTATGTTGGTTTTGTCGTGACGCGGCACATTTGTATATGTACATAGTTGTCCGTCATTATAAAAATGTTTCGCTATAAGTTTTCTTTAACAATGACTGATAACTTCCATTTTAGACATAAAGTGGACATTCATTACAATAGACCGTATTCCTTAAAGGGCACATAATAATTATGTTAATAATAAATAATAATAATAATAATAATAATAATAATAATAATAATAATAATAATAATTATAGTAATAATAATAATAATAATTATAACTACATTTTAAATATAAATGTATGAATTCCCTTTGTATATTTTTAGATTTATTGTACTATTATATGACCTTGAATAAAAGCATCAAAGCAAATATTATATATAGATGACGTCACAACATAACAATTTTTCCACTTTGAAAATGTGTCACTCGATTGATGTCATGTCTATTTAAAGTTCTTGCAATAACAAAAAGGTTTCAAAAAGGAATCTTCTACACAATATGATTGGTTACCATATCTATCTAATCGGAACGGTTCTTCAATCATCGTCATTTCGTCCTTGATCCCTTTCGGACCAAATTCCGCATAGTCTACAGTTCCTTCAAAATAAAGCGTTTCCATGATTCGTATGAAACAGAATGAAATAACGACCAGTCTGGTCTTGTTTTGTATTAAAATTTGATAGTAATCTATTAAGTATTCCTTTAGGAGCATTTGGTATTCGACCAAATGTGTCCTTGTCACTCACAGAGTACGTAACAGATGCTTCTGTTACATTGTGAAGAGAGAGAATATTACATTCACTTTGATATTTTGATAAAATATTATTAATTTCGTTGACAAGGAACTTGGCTAAAGAATAAATAAATCCATTGTTGGTGGAAACAGGCACTTTATCATCGCGCATGCAATACCTCTTTTCTATACCGGCGTCAAGACATGTTCTTTCACGAGGTATCTCATAGAATATATTCCTTCTAATGACATTACCGATCATGCTTGTGTTCCTTTGTTTGGTGAAGGCAACATCATGAACTAAGTCGAATGTGGTTTTGATATATATCATACATAGAGAGAAGTCGTTTGGTGTTCTTTAACATTGTTTCGTGTATCCAACTGTATTTCTTTTCAAATATTCAGGTACGTGTATCATAAGCCATGGTTTGTTACTTTCGGCGCCCTGCCAACATGGGTCAGCGAAGGTCCGCCACCTCGATATCCATGGTCGCTTAACAGAATCAAAAATGGTGTTCTTCGTTTGGTTTTCATATTTCAACCCATTTAAGAAAACCGAACAATCGGTTATCTTCATGACGTAATGTGGTGAATGAAGAATGACTAGCTTGGTTATTCCATATGAATGCATATTTTCGTTGTCTTGGTATTTCACTAAAAATCCTTTCAAGTATTCTATTTCTAATTCTAAGTAGTTATTCACACCATAACAAAATTGAGATGCTTTCCGCAAGTTCTCGATGATTTTTGGCCCAAACTTGTACATTCCAAGACCAAATGGACGGAAATAGAAGTCTGTTGGTTGATCCTTAAATCCAGTTTTTCCAGTTCCTGAAAAAACGGCAATGTTGTTTCCGTCTTCTGCAAAAAACGTTGCAATCTGTTTTTTAACAATCTTTTCATTCCATATGATAGGCAAAGAATCTGCATACTTACGCAAATGAAGCACAAATGGGAAATTTCTGTTAGACTGACCAGTTAATAAAGGAAATACGTTTGGACCTGTGTTTTCACCAACTTTACTGAAACCTTCAAAATCGTAGGCATGGAATTCTTCTAACAGAAACTTATAAGACTTTGGGAGATTGCGTATAGCATGCGAACGCGAAATAGAATCTATTCCAACTATGATCACACTAAGCTTATTTTCGCTCTCATCTTCAACATCGTCTGCCATTTTAGCATCATTGTTCCAAACAGGATTAAAGTGTAAATAATCATAAAACTCATCATCATTCACATCAACACAGCGCACGCGAAACACGTGACTTTTTATTAAAAATTGGAGGCACAAATTTAACCTCATTTTCAATATAACGTCTTTATCTCCACCATTTTCGTTTTAAGTTACTGTAAAAAAATTTCACAAATCTTGTGTCTATCTGATATTCTTTAACCACCGTCTCATTAAAATTGTAGAAATCCGTTGTGAACATACATTAACTGCTTTCGTTTTGAAACAATTATTTGGTGGCGCGTAATTTCTTCTATATATCGCTTTAGCGATTGATTCCCACGGGTTAAGCGTCACCAATTTGCACGGCTTCATTTCTAATTTCGATATTCCGTGTATATACGAAATATTCTGTGAAATAAACCAAGAAACACAACAAAACAAACAATCACGGCAATTCCGAAACTCTTTTTAGTTTTAGAGATTTTCAGTAGTTTTAAAACACATTTCCATTTGTCTTTTCTCAAATAACAAATACCTTGCTGAAGTATTTATACACCACTAACATATAAAATACCGTTTATACATCGTATCCGTGTGCTAAATTTTAACTGCCTGTGTAGCTGTTATAAGTCTCATTGTATTGGTATAAATAGAACGTAGTCAAAGTAAATATTATTAAAAGCTTGGTCAAGTTTAAGGGTTCACTTGTCGTGGGTTGTGACAACATGTTATGTACAACTTCAAATATTACCGTTTAATAATTTACAAAAGGTATTAGTTACAATATATTTTATGCAGTGACTTGAGCTCTATTTATTTTCTTCAGCTTCCTACTAAATGCGTATTATGCATGTATATCTGTTACATTATTTGTATATGAAAATGATTGAAGCAATTATTTACTCTGAAAAAAATCATGCTTGTTGCCATCCCTCTTTAAATATAAAGGTATTATCGCTCATTTGTATAGCGTGGAAGAAAAATTCGGTCACAGTAACTCATACAATGTTAATATATAATCTCAACGCAGTGACCTCCCCTTCCTTTGTCGGCATCAAGAAGAAGTCACAGTCTACCCCATTGGTGTTCGAAGCGTTGATTGGTCACTACCCCCCCCCCCCCCCCCCCCCCGTCTCTTCATCCCTCCTACCTCTCAAAACCATGTAAAATGTAGTATTTTTCATTTCAAACATGTTTTGGTATATGCTATAATTCAATTACCTTCATTTCCTACAAAAAATAAAACAAAGCACATAAGGCACTGAATTTGTTTGGGTCTCAGAATGTCAGAAAGGTGAAAGGTTGTGAGATTATAAACCAGTTTGTTTTTGTATAGTGCCACCAATGCTTTCCAGCGTTTTAATTTGAGTAAATTGGCTATAAGACTAATTGCAACACTCATTTTCAATTATATGTTTTTTGACTTAAACAATTTGAAAGAAATGAGTTGCCTTAACTGGGATATTAACTCCAGACATTTTGCCTCCTAAGAGAGCGTGCAAACCCCTCGGCCACGGTGAAGTTATATGTAAATGACCTGATGAAAACCATTATTCTAAATTAGGGTTTGAAACCCTTATTATTTCGACACTAACTGTTGTTTAACACACATGTAAATAATCATGGAGCTTACTATAAGCAGGTACGAGTATAAAGAATAAAACAATATTAGAAATTTTCAATTTTGAAAATTGATACGCCTGTCATTTGACCATCTTTACGCAGTGATCTCCCCTGAATTTTTCGGCGTTAGTGTACATATAAAGGGAAGTAACCGCTTCAAAAAACCGGACTACTTTCTGCATTTGCAATTAACAGCATCAGGGTCTGAAATTTCGCTACCATTATTTGTTTGGTCTGACGACCCAAACAAATAAAACTTAATACATATATCTTTTAATAAAGGTGTAACGTGCACCGAGAAATTGCCTATATTTCAAATATCTTATTATCTATAAAAGTGTAATTAATATATATATATATATATATAATTTTCCTCAGGACTACCTTGTCACTATGATGATTTGTAAGAAATGATCCGTAAATGATTTCACAAAAATATTAATTATATTTGAAATCAAGAGTATTTTATAAACAGGTATTTTTATATTTAAATACTAAAACTTATCCGTCAGACGTCTTAAAACTATAAAATATTCTTCAGCTGTATTTTATCTACCAGTTCTAATTGTTTATATCACATCAATAAAATCACGAAAACAGTAAACAATATTTATATTTATGCAACCCGGTTTTTCACTTAAACTAACTGCTTAACTATTCCCTATGGGAGGAAGCTCGTAGCAAGTAATAACAACAAAATTACAAAAATAAAATATTAATTTACTTTAAACAAGTTCTCTAATCAACCTCAAAATTCAACTCTCCCATTCTGCAATAAAACTCTGGTATATATACGCATAGACAAATCCATTTAGAAAGGGTCAATAGGTTATCCCATTATTATACTCATTCCCTTAAAAGCGTCTCGATCATATAAAAAAACGTTTTCCTTACGTTATTATTCAAATAATGAGCGTCTAATAAATTCTTTTATAAAATCTATAATAAATGTTTATACCTATCGACGGATGACAACATGTTTAAATTATTCACAATCTGATATTAAATAAACTAGATCTGTAAGTATCAAACACTTTTACCTGATAAAATATAAAGCAAGCAAACTGTCGTTTGGTAAAATAAATTGCAGTATCAATGGGGCCGATTATTCACAAAGGGGAGTAACTATGTATAATCATTACATTACCCACGCCTCCGTTTATATGCGTCCCGCATATTCATCTATATATACAAAACAACAAAACTTTTAATCTCTTTTTATACTCGTATATTTCAAACAAACATCATTCATCATTTTTTTTTTTTTTACATAATCGAACAACTTCTTAACTTCTTTCTTAAGCTTTATCCGTCTAAACATAAAAATAACGTACATTACTACATGTACTTTCATATCAAATCAAATCTTACATTTATTCATTTAATAATGTTTAACATATATGAATCATTTCTTTCTTGAACTGTAGTTCCTCCTTCTTCATTCCTTTCTGTAGACTCTAATCTAGCAAATCGTCTAATTCTGTTCGCCGCTTCCTCTCTAATTTTAACCTTCTCCAATTCATACTCTAATTTCATTCTTATTTATCTCATTACTTTCCTCCGTTGATCATCAACACTTGTATTTAATTCCCCATCATCCTCTACCTGAACCGACTCACCAACATCTCTCTCAGGCTCCGCACTCTTTCCCTACAGTTTTCCCACCACTCACTGATCCCAACTCACGTGTTCTCTTCAACATTGCGGCCGTAACCGCTGCCTTTCTGAACAAGGTCCAACCATTTTCCTTTGCTCTGTCCCAACAACAGGTTGGGCCTTGTTAATTTCCTTACGAGCCCTTCCTTTCAAAAAAAACACGTTCTTTACCACATAACTTCTCATCAATATTTGTATCAACACAACTCTCTGACTTATTCATTACTATACTTTTATCATTATTATTCTTGTCATATTTTTCTCACTATCACTGATCTCTTCCAAAACTGGACACATCTGGACTACTGCCTATTATCATCAAGATAGTCTAATTCCTCATCCACATCAGATACTTGTTTCTCATTTTCATCTATAACCATATCATCAATATCAACATGCTGATCTATCAGATTGTCTTCTTCTGATTTTATTTCCATTGTCAATTTCCGTATCAATATCTTTGTGATTTGTAGCAATCTCTTTCTTCTCATGTTGTTTTGCTCTATGTAACTTTGCATAATATGCCTTCTTAATTGTTTTCCACAAATATCACATCTTGGTCTTTCTGTTATACACTTCAAGAATATGTTCTTCATACTTTGACAGAGCGGACTCATCTTACATACTGCACCCAAAATTACTTTTGGAAACTTTATAACCTTTGCATTACCATCCTGCAAATAGAACATACATAATCTTTTTAAATATAATGGCTTCTTTATTTTTCTACCAAATTTACTAATAACAATCTCATCATTATCACCTTCATCTTGTGACTGGTCATTATCTGAAGAAAAATCAGACACTGATTCAACATCATTAATAATCTGCTGGATTTGTATTAGAATGCTTTCATCATTTGGTTCAAATAAAGTCTGGTTTCTTGATTCTTTAATCTATTAACATGAATGATCTGTAATGAAGCAAAACTGACCACAATTAACTTTGTACAAAAACATCTGATACTTTTCTCAACAATTTTGAATGGTCCTTTCCAATAAGATGTCAACTTAGAGGAATCATCCTACTTTTCTTAACTGGAAAATAAACAAAAACATTTTTCACCAATTTGAAAAGTGTTAAACGATAATTTAGTATCATGATACATTTTCTGTCTTTTAATTTCGCATTACCTGTATACTCTCTTACAAAACTATAAGCTGATTCAAGTTTCTCCTGTAACTCCCAAGCCCACTGAGAAGTTGGGACTACTTTCATTACTGGGGGCATTTCAAAAGCTATGTCTAATGGTTGTACTTGTCTCTCTTCCAAACATTAAAAAATTTGGAGACATACCTGTACTTTCATGAACTGTGGCTCTATATGCCATCATCACATACGGCAATTGTTCATCCAATCTCGATGATGATCTTTGACAAATATACCAACCATAGACATTGAACGTTTTATTAAATCGTTCCACTAATCCATCTGATGACGGGTGATATGGAGTTGTACGTGTCTTTTCGATTTGTAATAACTACACATTTCTTGAAAAAGTAAACTTTCAAATTGCTTACCTTGATCCGAGTGAATTATAGTAGGTATGCCGAAACGTGGAAATTACTTCCTCTAACCCTAAAAATTTAGCTACAGTGCGTGCCTGTATATTTGAAATAGCAAAGCATTCAGTCCATTTCGTAAAATAGTCTGCTATAACAACTACATACTTATTATGATTAATTTCAGTTTTCTGGTAAAGGACCTAAAATATCAATAGCTATTCTTTCCATCGGGAAACCAGATCTATTAATTTGCATAGGTGCTTTAATTGTTTTATTAGGACTTTTACGTTTTAAACATGCTTCACAGCCTGATACGTATGACCTTACATCATTTTGTAAAAACCTGGCCAATAATAACGTTGACGTTATCTTACTTAGAGTTTTTCTTTATCCTAGATGACCTGAAGCCTTAATGTCATGCGAATATCTTAAAAATCTTTAACCTATATTTCATAGGAACAAACTGTTGCCAATAATAATTGTCTGTGCCAATTACTTCCCATTTTCTTACTAAAACAAACCATCTTGTATGCTTAATCTTGTCCATTGTGTCCATAATGATTTAAAAAGTAACCTGCTGATCCAATATGTTGTAATTTGGTCTTTCACCACCGTTTATCCACTTCATAACAGTTTGGATGTTTTTCGTCCATTTTGTTGAGCATCATGTAAGGTGATATCTTCAGATATGATTTCTTCTAATGTTGATGCATCATTTGAAGTTGTGCCACGAAATGATTCTCTCTTTCCTGTAATAAATGACCTGTAATTCCACATTGTTTACATGGTATTCTTGAAACTGCATCTGCGTTTGTATGTAATCTTCCGGGTCTATGCTCAATCTTCATATCGTAAGCTGATAGAATTTCAATCCATCTAGCAACTTGACCTTCTGGCTTTTAAAATTCATGAGCCATCTTAAAGATCCGTGATCCGTTCTGACTAAAAATTTCTTTCCATACAAATAATGCCTGAAATATTTCACAAAATGTACCAAAGCTAACAATTCCTTACGGGTAACACAATATTTCCGTTCAGATTTGGTTAATGTGCGACTAGCATAGGCAATAACATGTTCCTTGTCATCAATATTTTGAGACAAAATAGCTCCTATAGTTTCATGACAAGCGTCACAATCAAGAATAAACGGTTTCGAAAAATCTGGATGAGAAAGTACTGGAGATTCAACTAATTTTTGTTTAATATTTTTAAATGCTTCTTCACAATCTTGTGTCCATATAAATTTTCTATTTTTCTCACTTAAACGATGAAGCGGCTTTGCTATAGCAGAAAATTCTCAATAAACTTCCGATAATAGCTACAAAGCCCTAAGAAAGATCGCACTTCTTTTGTACTAGTTGGTGACGTCCATTTCCGAATACATTCTGTTTTCTTAGGATCGGTCTCAATCCCCTTTTTTCAGACACTATATGTCCTAAAAATTCTACTTTCTTAGCAAATAAACAGCATTTCTTTGCTTTAAGTTTCAATCCAGCTGTAGACAAAACGTTGAAAAACTGTATCTAAATTATTCAGCATATCATCAAAATCTTGCCATAACGATTATATCATCAAGATAAATTAAACAAATTTGCCAATGAAGTCCTGATAAAACTGTTTCCATAAGGCGTTCAAATGTTGCCGGCGCATTGCACAATCCGAACGGCATAACTTGAAATTCAAATAAACCTTGTCTTGTCTGAAAAGCGGTCTTAATTTTGTTCTGATGGGTCAACTTCAACCTGCCAATAACCTGATGACAAATCTAAACACGTAAACCATTTGCTACCTGATAATTGATCTAATGACTCGTCAACACGTGGAATTGGATAAGCGTCTTTAATTGTTACATTATTAAGTTTGCGATAATCAATGCAAATCGCTGAGTTCCGTCTTTCTTTCGAACAAGAACTACTCCGCTAGACCAAGGGCTTGTTGATGGCTGTATAACATTTTTAATCCAACATTTCTGAACTTGTGTATTTACCTCTTTATTCATGTGTTCTGGCAAACGTCTTATCGGCTGTTTTATGGGTCTTGCATCACCGGTAGTATCTGATGCTTAATAATACCGGTACGACCAAGATCAGAATCATTTACAGAAAATATTGAAGAATATTTCATTAGAAGCTTTTTGACTTGTTTACTTTGATTTTTATCTAAAATCAACTATAGCTCGCTCATAAAGATCCGTCAAATGACCTGGAAGCTGTGTTTCAGATCTATTTTTGATCACTGGTGTACTTAATACTATCAACAGGGCTCATCAATGCAATGTTTGTTCCCGGATACAGTACTTGATTATCATCGGATATATTCATCAAATCTGACGGGAACTTTCTCATTTCCTTGAACTACTGCTCGTGCTATCAAAACCATTATTGTCTAATAAGGGACGTTTAACTTGCTCTATCATGAATAAACCTTTATTGGAAAACTCTTTTTCTTGAACTTTACCCTGTATTAAAACTTCACTTCTAGCTGGGACAAAAACTCTATCTGTACATATTATTCTATAACATCCAACTGGCCCTTGACATTTCAATTTACATAACTCACCTCTGACAGATATAGTGCTGGATGCTACATTTATGATCATGTTTTGTGATTGCATAAAGTCAATACCTAAAATGATATCAGTCTCTATTGAAGAAACAACAACATCAAAGAGACTCTTTTGACCCTCGATTTCTATTGATAACATTAGCTTTTCCTTTTATTGTAATGGTTCGCCAGATGCTGTAGCAATATTAAAGCTACATGTTTTCAATTCAAGTGGTATCGGTAGACCTCGCATATCATGTCAATAATTTTTTTCAGATATTATCGTAAGAGTTGCAAACTGTGTCAATTAAACAAGAAAACACTTACATCATTAACTTTTGCATCTATGTATAAACCTGATCCATGCCTCGTTGAACTTTGTACGGACTGATGTGTCTCTTGCTGGGATTTTAGAGTTTGTGTATTTATTTATTTCTGGTTGTTTAGGACAATTTCTTTGTATATGTCCGATATCTCCACATTTATAACAAGTAAATGGGACCCTATTTCTATTTTCATAAATGTTATGAGATGAATGTTTATTTTGCATGGTGTTTGAAATATTGGAAGATTGCATATTCCTACTTTGTTGCATATTTCTACTTTGTTCAGGTTTACTTTCAGAATATTTGTGAATTTTTGGGTCTGAAAATTTTTGAACATAGCTCTCATTTCTTCTATAGACTTTTTAAGTTGTTCTAACTCACGAGAAAAGAGAACTTTGACCAGAAAATTGCCTTTGTTGGAATGTTGAGTAAAAATTGGTTTTACTGGAGTGTTTATGTTTGAAATTCGACCTATTTCTATCATTTTGTACGTTATTATTATCCCTGTTTATCGATCTTGTTAAAACCTTGTCTATCTAATCGCTTTCTTTCAGTTGTGTTAAAAGCTTCAAGCTCAACAGCATGCCTGATAGCATCATTTAAGTTTGTAGGTCTGGTCATCTTAACTCGAAGTCTCATGTCAGAATTTATCAAAGAAATCTATAAACTGCTCTTTAGCTAAGGGCTTCTTTGACTTCTGTCGGGGCTGATGGGTAAGCTAAATTTGTTAACCTTCTAATGTCCTGGCCCATCTGTGATAAAGTTTCTGAGGCTCTCTGTCTCCTGTCTCTAAGTTGTGCCCTATATAATTCTGTTTGATTTCTGGGTGAAAAACGTTTCTTCTAACGCTGAAACTAATTCACTGTAACTTGGTGTTTTGTTATTTAAATTCCCAAAAACACCCCTGGGCATCGCCTCGAAGAGAAACTGATAGGTAAAGTCCTTTCTGTTTATCTGTCCATTATTTATTTCAGCACATGCATCAAAATGTGCTTTATAAATCAATCCAAGAAATTGACCCGTCATATGTCGCAGGTTTCATCATAACATACTGTTTTGATGATTTTGTATTTTGGTTTGACCAATGTGAATCTGATACATCATGTTTGTCAGTTTTAATATATGGTAGAGACTCGTCAATCTTCATATTAGTCTGATCTGACTGTTGAAAGTCCTGTTGTAAGTCAGTTAAACATATCGAATCTTGATCTTGAAATTGTATTTTCTTAGTCATATCTCTTCCTGGACTTTGTAAAAATGATGTCTTTCTGCAAGTATCATTTCTATGTCTATTATCTTTTAAGTCCATAGTCGGAGTCTGCGTACTCTGATGCATACTCTTGCGAGATTCATAAATGTGTGTGCCTTTTCCATTTACTGAGGCTATCACCTGTGAATAATCATGTGATTTTGGTTTTGTGTTTCCTGTCAGATTTTCAAACTGAGAGTCATATGCATCAGTAAAACTTTCTTGACTTAAAAAACCCTGTCAGACAAGTTTCTCAAATTTCTTTAGGTGTAGAAGTTGCCATGTCATTCAATTTCTTAAAAAATTCTGTAGAATTTAATGTGGACGGGGAAATATTTGTTTCACATATATATTGATCTAATACTCGAATTTTCCATTTGAAGTTTTAAACTTTCGTTCTCTATTTCTAAAAATCTAAGTTTCCTTTTCAAACTCATCTCTCCATCATCGTCCCAAGGATTAGCCATTTTTTGCAGTGTAAAATAACAATAATAAATCTTGTGACAAATATTATGTTCTTAAAAAATGCTACCTTTACTGATTCGTCAGACTTCTGTATGACAAAAACAAATAAAAAAGATAAACGTGAGTAAGTGTTAGTGTTAACTATCTATCAGACCTTATTAAAATACTATGAACCTTACGTTTTCTTTACAACTAGAAGATCTAATAGATCCCCACCGCTGCCACCAAAAAATATCTGTAACGTGCACCGAGAAATTGCCTATATTTCAAATATCTTATTATCTATAAAAGTGTAATTAATATTATATTTATATATATAATTTTCCTCAGGACTACCTTGTCACTATGATTTGTAAGAAATGATCCGTAAATGATTTCACAAAAATATTAATTATATTTGAAATCAAGAGTATTTTTATAAACAGGTATTTTTATATTTAAATACTAAAACTTATCCGTCAGACGTCTTAAAACTATAAAATATTCTTCAGCTGTATTTTATCTACCAGTTCTAATTGTTTATATCACATCAATAAAAACCACGAAAACAGTAAACAATATTTATATTTTATGCAACCCGGTTTTTCACTTAACTAACTGCTTAACTATTCCCTATGGGAAGGAAGCTCGTAGCAAGTTAATAACAACAAAATTACAAAAATAAAATATTAATTTACTTTAAACAAGTTCTCTAATCAACCTCAAATTCAACTCTCCCATTCTGCAATAAAACTCTGGTATATATACGCATAGACAAATCCATTTTAGAAAGGGTCAATAGGTTATCCCATTATTTATACTCATTCCCTTAAAAGCGTCTCGATCATATAAAAAACGTTTTCCTTACGTTATTATTCAAATAATGAGCGTCTAATAAATTCTTTTATAAAATCTATAATAAATGTTTATACCTATCGACGGATGACAACATGTTTAAATTATTCACAATCTGATATTAAATAAAACTAGATCTGTAAGTATCAAACACTTTTACCTGATAAAATATAAAGCAAGCAAACTGTCGTTTGGTAAATAAATTGCAGTATCAATGGCGATTATTCAACAAAGGGGAGTAACTATGTATAATCATTACAAAGGTATGCAACTCACCGCTCATTTTTCAGCAATCATCTTAATATGAACTCCATAACTCCATCATTTTTCACCAATGTTCAATATCTTGGTACCAAATGGTAGGGAATCGATTTCTTTTAAAGAAAATAAAGCTGTCATTACAATCATGTCAAGTTATAAGAAGAAATGTTATCTCGAAGTCACCGCAAGAGTAACTCGACAGAGACCTGCCCGCTGGGTTTTTGTCAAAGTTACACAACTAAACGGCAGTTTATTCGAAATGAATGGATATTTCTTTGTATTGTTCATATAAATATGATCAAATTATATTGTTATTTGTAATAACTGTTCAAACAAAACATCATATAAAACTATAACATATTCAATTACATACATGCTTGAAATAGTTTGAAAATTCTTCAATTGACAGTCCCAGTCCGGTTTATTTTTTATCATCCCTCATATGTCCTGAAGACTTTAAAATATTTTTCCATTTTTAAACATACATATTTATATTTATAAGCATATATGCACGATTTGCAAGTGACGCTGGTCATTTCAACTACACTTTAGGCAATCAGGATGATAAAGCTTTATCAGAAATTCGGGGCTTAATATGCTAAGTGTTCAATCCCATGATTCAAATTATCGAATAAATATTTTTCAGTACTGTATCCAACAAATATTTTAAATTTTATAATTTTATATTTTCAAATATAGAATATATATAAAGAAAATTATAGCACACAAATATTTTTTGATGAAAAGTATTATTAGTAGGATAGAATAGATATTGAGGTATAGCATATAGAATTACAGTTATACAATATAAATATTGGATAAAGACCAAAACTGAAATTTATCGCAACGTTTAACATGCCATAGAAGGGAAATATTCTACAATGTACACAATTGTTCGCATAGAATATAGACTTTCATGCTGTGTGGCTGACAGTTAAATTCAGCACCTTTATTAACGCTACATGTAAATCATACGAAGATCTAAACTTTATCTAGGTTGTTTTGTCTGTATATATTAATCAATTGTCAAGGATCGGCAATGAAACAATTGTTATTGAATGCACTTTTCATCAAGTATATTTATATATTTATAAGTGTTAGTTTTAGTGAATTTTTATTGCGAAATAGATATACAACAATTATTTTACATCAACACAATTACACAAAGTACAGAAGGGTTGGGCAAAAAAGTGCTGTACGACTATTTTGCAAATATTTTACTCAAAGTTTTAGCAATGAGGATTTATCATATTTTCACACAACCGAACATACCTTCATCAATTGCTTATAAGCAATTCGTCATAAGGTAAGAAAATAGGGACTTCTGTTTGCTCAAACATTTGGAACGAAAATTTTGGAATTTAAAAGTTCAGTGATCGATAACATTTGAGATATCCACGAAAACTGGAGTAACCAAAAAATCCGCCTTCTCATGCGTTCATTTTGCAATCTCATTAAACCACATGACAAGTTCGGCTCATGCGTTCATTTTGAAAATTCCCTTAAACGATATTATACTCCGAAGATACGAAACAGAAATAGAACAGGCTTTTGGTGGATGGGGATATGTTAATAAAAAAACCTTTTAAGCGATACAAATGTTAAGAAGTTTACTTGGATGTGAAGCAATTGACTATCAAAGAGCGATTTTACCAATTTTGTGACTTTTCTTGTGCACTTGTCGAAAATGATCTAATAAGTTAACAAAAATTTGGCGAGTTTGAGATGCCTGTCGGTTAAAGTAATCATACGAGATCAGAAAAGGCTATAAGGTTTTGTGAAATATGCATTTTCAAAGAAATTGAAGACAATTTTCTTCCCACAGTACCGGTTTTCCACCTGTAAAATTGATCTCTTCATGCGTTCTCCGCCTGGGAAACATATAGTGAACGATTGGACTTGGTGACTCGGTGACTTTGTGAATATGAACATTAATTTATACACGTACAGTGTTTTATTATGTTTGCTTACAAACCATATAACCTTCCAACCGTCTTGATAAACTAAATAATGGGTATACCACGTACTATCAATACCATTTACAAATATTGAATCACGGAAAGTGAAAAAAATAAAGTTCAGATATCATAAAAATGATGTTTGAATATGGAAAAAGAATATCTCCCAGACATATATTTGAATTCTTGCAAACAAGATACGAACCATATGTGTCATATCACATTGAACAGGGCATTGTCACAACAACAACAACAACAAAAAAAAAAAAACAGGCAGAGATATGTACGTAATTTTGAGTGCCCAATAAATTAGCAGCTCATAATCATGTAACTGTTGACCTGGTCAGTAATTTTGTTTTTACGGTACGATTCTCAAAAGATATAGGACGGAAAAAGCACATTTTTCTACACCAATATATTCAGTGTTTAGAATGTTAAAACAATACAAAATTTTACAGATGACTGGTATATATTTTACTATTTAACTGTATACATACTTCGATTGACTACTGAAAAGCATTTCGTCATTAAAATGATATTGGTTATTTATGATACATATTGAAGGATGAATGTTTCTCGTGGGACTCGTTCCGAAATGGCCGCTTCGTGAGCCGCGAGGTAGTTAAAATAAATGGTTACCGATTTCTATCCGCCTGGCGCCTGGCATAGTGGTAAGAATTGGGGGGTACATGGTATGCAACCAAAAGGTGTCTCATAAGTCAAAATGGCTGGCCCTTTCAGTAGGGGTGACACTATAATAAACAAGACCTTTACCTTTTACCTTTTACACACCGTATTACCGGCGGCAGTGATGGCAGATCACTGCAGTGATGGCAGATATCTGAAAATTACCGATCGATACAGGTAGGTTATAAATTTGGTTGGTTTAATTATATTACACAAATACGGCCCATTTCATTGCTATAAAACTATTGTCCATTGAATGGAGATACTGTAAGGTAATTTTGGACTCGTTTTTTCCTGTTTTCAGACTATTTTGAGCAGGTTAAAAGTGAAAGCCTTAGAAAAATCCGTGAAAATGTCTGTTTTCTGTTCAAAATATCTCAAGTTTTAAGTAAATGGCAGGATTTCCTGTTATCAATATAGACGTTCATCCATTGGGGTCACGCAAGCCAAATATCTACCCCGTGAGTCTTTTCTTGAAAGTTTTACAGACGCTCAATCTTGTCCGGTCGAAGAAAAAATGCTGCCGTTGTAGGCAGATACATATTATAAATGCTGCCGTCGATGGCAGAAATACCATGAAAGTGGCTAACATTCTGACAGAAAATCAAGTTCAATCTTTTATCAATTCCTCTTTTCTTTGCGTCCTTTTAGTCAGAATTGAGACGTTAAACTATCATTTCTAATATTTTCTCAAGATAGAAAAGTTATTAATGCGGTGTGTGCATCGAAAAAAGCTTTTTAGCAACATGCAGTTACAATACAAAAAGTGATGATTTAGTACGACAAAATTTCACTATAAATAGAGAAATGAACATGAAAAACTTCATTTATCTATATTCATGCTTGTGTGCTTGATCTGTTCATATGAATTGAAAGGTCAAAAAAGAGAAAAAGAATATAACAAATCAAAAAATTCTAGTTTTTTTCCTATAAATACAGGATTTATTTTCATCTTGTGATATGAATCATCGAAAGGTTCATCTTTATAAGTTATCATGGTTACAACTAAAATGAATGAAAAAATATATAGTTAAATGGGAGCACGTGATGTTAGAACTGTTGTTAATAGTTTAGCATAGTAATTGTAATTCAAAGGCAAACTACAACGCTATTACAAACATGAAAATTTAAAAAAATGAATCCACGTTGTCGTGTTTTTCAAGAACTTGATAATATAGGAAAATATTTGAACTGTCAATAATATTATCTTTCCATTTTACATTAACATACATTGTTTTATGATACACTGATGCCAGTTGCGAGGTTAATAGTCTCCCCTTTATCACATCAATTTAAGTAAATTTCAGCCTTTATTTGTCATAAAGCGATGAACATTATTACCTCGAGAAAATAATGTCATATGCTAGCAAATGAATATCCACTTACAGAAGTTACTTGCTGTAATATGCAATTGGCGTTATGTCTTAAAAAGGGAGTGCGCTGCTAAACTTAAGATACATATAGTATTGTATGCATGTAACTGACAGACACAACAGATCATGCACACATGCGTGAATATAGAAAGGTGAAGTTTTTCATGTTCATTTCTCTATTTATAGTGAAATTTTGTGGTACTAAATCATAACTTTTTGTATTGTAACTGCATGTTGCTAATAAGCTTTTTTTCGATGCACATACCGCATTAATAAAAAAAATAAAAAAATCTACAAAACAGCAATTTTTCTTCAAAATTATATGTGAGGCCATGTTTTAACATGGAAAAACGCGTTTTTGGGTAATTTCGTTTTTTTTTTCATCATTTTCTGTTAACCCAGTACCAGATATATACGCCTTTCTACGCCTTTTTCAGCCCCCCTTCCTTTTTTGCTTTCTCAAATGGTGAAAAATGCCTTATTTAGGCCCCCAAACACTTGTTTTTGTTTGATAAATGTTGTTTAAAAAATTGACCATTTTTTCGGCGCGGCCCCCCACCCCCATCCAAAAGATACATCAGGGGATTGCCAGAAGGGGGATGTGCCCCCTTCTGTTTGGGGGGTTTGAAGGGGGGGGGCTGAGTCCCCCTCATCGCCAAGAAAACTTTGGACTTGTGGGAGGCTAAAAATGGCCCCAGGTCGATCATAAGGTAACGTGTAACCAATGCTGAAAAGCCTTTGACTCTATCTCAATCCATTGAGAAGTGGAAGCACTTTGAAATCAATTTTGATGGAAAAAATCAACGCAAAATAGTGATTTTTGGCAATTTTGAGATGTCCCCTAGTTGCTATGGTAACAGGAAATTTCAGACTGAACATGTTGTTACAAAGGCAATGGTCCAGTCAACATTTGTGCCAAGTTTGATTAGTATTGAAGCAGTTTTTATAGTTTTATAGCAACTTGAACTTGTAACGGGAGACCTTTCAATGAAAACAGCCATTTTTCACAAGATGCTCATGGGGTAATGGGTTAATAACTTTTCTATCTTGAGAAAATATTAGAAATGATAGTTTAACGTCTCAATTCTGACTAAAAGAACGCAAAGAAAAGAGGAATTGATAAAAGATTGAACTTGATTTTCTGTCAGAATGTTAGCCACTTTCGTGGTATTTCTGCCATCGACGGCAGCATTTATAATATGTATCTGCCTACAACGGCAGCATTTTTTCTTCGACCGGACATGATTGAGCGTCTGTAAAACTTTCAAGAAAAGACTCACGGGGTAGATATTTGGCTTGCGTGACCCCAATAGATGAACGTCTATATTGATAACAGGAAATCCTGCCATTTACTTAAAACATGAGATATTTTGAACAGAAGACAGACATTTTCACGGATTTTTTCCAAGGTTTTCACTTTTAACCTGCTTAAAATAGTCTTAAAACAGGAAAAAACGAGTCCAAAATTACCTTACAGTATCTCCATTCAATGGACAATAGTTTTATAGCAATGATTTGGGCCGTATTTGTGTAATATAATTAAACCAACCAAATTTATAACCTACCTGTACCGATCGGTAATTTTCAGATATCTGCCATCACTGCAGCGATCTGCCATCACTGCCGCCGGTAATACGGTGTGTTTTATAAACTTCTCATGATAATCGAATTCATGCATTTAGCAGTTGTCTTTTTAACCCAAAATGCCTTAACAGTAATGTAATAATTTTGTAACGTAAATTTCATTTTAATACAAAAATGTCTCAACAATGAATTCATAAAGAAAATCAAACAGGAATGGGTAATTTAAAACCTAAACAATTCTGATGGTATTTATTTGTTTTCTAAACTTTTTAACAATTAACTACAAAATTGTATGCGCTTGGTCAGAATGAGATATTGTATACCAAAATCACATTTGTGAAATTCATGTGAAAATAAATGCTTTAGAAGTGTGCCACATGAACTTGAAATGATTGTTGTTGTTGTTTTTGTTTGTTTGTTTTGTTGCTTTACAATATATTCCAGTGTTCTGTATACAATGAAGACAATTCTGGAAAAAAACATTAAGTTTATCCGAAACATTGCTTATATTAATAAGTCAGTCTACGATGATGCTCTTTCCAAAGATAATTTTCACATTCACTCCGCCACTTTCTCTCCCTGTAGCATTTATTAATCTCAGCTCCTGATTTTGGCCTCTGAAATGTACGTTACTTCAATTGAAAGTACATTTCTTAAGAAATAATATATCCAAAACTGTGATTTTATTGCTCAATAAAACTGTGATTTTATTGCTCAATAACATCACTGTTTGGAGTTCGGATGCGGGGAATTATATCACGAGGGCGTACCCCGAGTGATATAATGATGCGCATCCGAACGACAAACAGTGATGTTATCAAGCAATAAAATCACCGATTTGGATATATTATTTCAATTCTAACACGACATCAACAAATCAATGCTGCCGTATATTATAATTAGCTTAATCGCGCCTGATTTGTTTCCGTACTTATATTTTCTCATGATAATTAATCCTTTTTTCATACGATTCGTAAACGTCAACATTTCGTCATTAAATATTCCAAACCATACATTCAACATAGCTTTGCTGTTAATGTTATAAGGTATTTAAGTTTGAGTGTCATCAAAATTTTAGTAACGTCATCAGCTGTTCGCCTCTTTTTAATGATAACATCGACAGCAATTCATCTGAAAGGATGAATAACGCTGAAAGCTGTTCACAGAAACAATTTTCAGAGCTTTTGCCCTACAGTAACTAGGAAAAAGTAAAAAAAATGTTCAGTTTAAATATTACTTTATTCATGATACTTTCTAATTATATTATTTTTATTATTACTTTCTATCATTTGTTGTATCTTAGCTGAAAGGCCTATTTCTCCATTTACCGCACTGCATTTCAATATTGCTATAGTTCATATGAATGAATGAGTGAGTGAATGAATGAATGAATTAATTAATTAATTAACTAATTAATAAATGAACGAACGAATGAACAAACGAACGATGATGCAATATACGTATATGTTAAAACAAATTGTCTGTAGAAAGTATACGAGTTGTAATATTCTAAAAATTACATATAAATTACATATACATTCATTTATCTTCCTATGCATGTCCTGTTGTTGTTGTTGTTGTTGTTTTCTATTTCAGAAAGGCCACATTGGAAATAAGATATATTATTGTTATTGTATGTTATTAATGTATAACCTTCTTTAACCCTTTCCCCCATGAGCATATTGTGAAAAATGGCCGTTTTCACTGAAAAGCCTCCTGTTACAAGTTCAAACTGCTATGAAACTAAGAAAAATGCTTCAATACTAATCAAACTTGGCACAAATGTTGACTGGACCATTGCCTTTGTAACGACATGCTCAGTCTTAAATTTTCTGTTACCATGGCAACGAGGGGACATCTCAAAATTGCCAAAAATCACTATTTTGCCTCGATTTTTTCCATCAAAATTTATTTCAAAGTGCTGCAACTTCTCAAGGGATTGAGATAGAGTCAAAGGCTTTTCAGCGTTGGTTAAACGTTACATTATGATCGACCTGGGGTCATTTTTAGCCTCTCACAAGTCCAAAATTTTCTTGGCGATGAGGGGGACTCCGCCCCCCTTCAAACCCCCCTAACAGAAGGGGGCACATCCCCCTTCTGGCAACCCCCTGATGTATCTTTTGGATGGGGTGCGGCGCCGAAAAAGTGCTCAATTTTTTTAGCAACATTTCTCAAACGAAAACTTATGTTTAGGGCCCAAATAGGACATTTTTTCACTATTTGAGGCCCCAAAAAGGGGGGGGGGTCGAAAGTGCGTTGTTTCGCGTATATATGTGGTAAAGGGTTAACAAAAAATGATGAAAAACTTTGGAATCACCTAAAAACTAGTTTTTCCATGTTAACATGTGGTCTTTCACCTAATTTTGGTGAAAAATTGTTGTTTTGTAACATTTATATTTTTTTTAGTTAACCCTTTCCCCCATAAGCATATTGTGAAAAATGGCCGTTTTCACTGAAAAGCCTCCTGTTACAAGTTCAAACTGCTATGAAACTATGAAAAATGCTTCAATACTAATCAAACTTGGCACAAATGTTGACTGGACCATTGCCTTTGTAACGACATGCTCAGTCTTAAATTTCCTGTTACCATGGCAACGAGGGGACATCTCAAAATTGCCAAAAATCACTATTTTGCCTCGATTTTTTCCATCAAAATTTATTTCAAAGTGCTGCAACTTCTCAAGGGATTGAGATAGAGTCAAAGGCTTTTCAGCGTTGGTTACACGTTACATTATGATCGACCTGGGGTCATTTTTAGCCTCTCACAAGTCCAAAATTTTCTTGGCGATGAGGGGGACTCCGCCCCCTTCAAACCCCCCTAACAGAAGGGGGCACATCCCCCTTCTGGCAACCCCCTGATGTATCTTTTGGATGGGGTGCGGCGCCGAAAAAGTGCTCAATTTTTTTAGCAACATTTCTCAAACGAAAACTTATGTTTAGGGCCCAAATAGGACATTTTTTCACTATTTGAGGCCCCCAAAAGGGGGGGGGGGGGTCGAAAGTGCGTTGTTTCGCGTATATATGTGGTAAAGGGTTAACAAAAAATGATGAAAAACTTTGGAATCACCTAAAAACTAGTTTTTCCATGTTAACATGTGGTCTTTCACCTAATTTTGGTGAAAAATTGTTGTTTTGTAACATTTATATTTTTTTTAGTTAACCCTTTCCCCCATGAGCATATTGTGAAAAATGGCCGTTTTCACTGAAAAGCCTCCTGTTACAAGTTCAAACTGCTATGAAACTAAGAAAAATGCTTCAATACTAATCAAACTTGGCACAAATGTTGACTGGACCATTGCCTTTGTAACGACATGCTCAGTCTTAAATTTTCTGTTACCATGGCAACGAGGGGACATCTCAAAATTGCCAAAAATCACTATTTTGCCTCGATTTTTTCCATCAAAATTTATTTCAAAGTGCTGCAACTTCTCAAGGGATTGAGATAGAGTCAAAGGCTTTTCAGCGTTGGTTAAACATTACATTATGATCGACCTGGGGTCATTTTTAGCCTCTCACAAGTCCAAAATTTTCTTGGCGATGAGGGGGACTCCGCCCCCCTTCAAACCCCCCTAACAGAAGGGGGCACATCCCCCTTCTGGCAACCCCCTGATGTATCTTTTGGATGGGGGGCGGCGCCGAAAAAGTGCTCAATTTTTTTAGCAACATTTCTCAAACGAAAACTTATGTTTAGGGCCCAAATAGGACATTTTTTTCACATTTTGAGGCCCCAAAAAGGGGGGGGGGGGGGTCGAAAGTGCGTTGTTTCGCGTATATATGTGGTAAAGGGTTAACAAAAAATGATGAAAAACTTTGGAATCACCTAAAAACTAGTTTTTCCATGTTAACATGTGGTCTTTCACCTAATTTTGGTGAAAAATTGTTGTTTTGTAACATTTATATTTTTTTTAGTTAACCCTTTCCCCCATGAGCATATTGTGAAAAATGGCCGTTTTCACTGAAAAGCCTCCTGTTACAAGTTCAAACTGCTATGAAACTAAGAAAAATGCTTCAATACTAATCAAACTTGGCACAAATGTTGACTGGACCATTGCCTTTGTAACGACATGCTCAGTCTTAAATTTTCTGTTACCATGGCAACGAGGGGACATCTCAAAATTGCCAAAAATCACTATTTTGCCTCGATTTTTTCCATCAAAATTTATTTCAAAGTGCTGCAACTTCTCAAGGGATTGAGATAGAGTCAAAGGCTTTTCAGCGTTGGTTAAACATTACATTATGATCGACCTGGGGTCATTTTATTTTTAGCCTCTCACAAGTCCAAAATTTTCTTGGCGATGAGGGGGACTCCGCCCCCCTTCAAACCCCCCTAACAGAATGGGGCACATCCCTCTTCTGGCAACCCCCTGATGTATCTTTTGGATGGGGGGCGGCGCCGAAAAAGTGCTCAATTTTTTTAGCAACATTTCTCAAACGAAAACTTATGTTTAGGGCCCAAATAGGACATTTTTTCACTATTTGAGGCCCCAAAAAGGGGGGGGGGGTCGAAAGTGCGTTGTTTCGCGTATATATGTGGTAAAGGGTTAAATAGAGATATTATTTTTATTATTATAATATAAAAAGGTAGCAGGATCTATTAATATGTTTCTGAAATGTTAAATTCAAAGAGTGTAAAGGCAAATTTAACGCTTAATACGAATACTCTGTATTATAACTAAATCCATCAAGTGTTATTATAAATAATGGCATATAGTAGACATGTCCCATGCAGTAAATAGATATGTAACCCGAGCTGTCTGCCATATAAAATGATTTATTTAAAAAATAAAAATTTGAATATTTTTTAAGAATGGTTATTATTTCTATTGCACTATACATTAAGACAGATTTCAAGGATAAATAACAACATGCTTTTCCATGCACTTTCATATCTCGGGATACACAGCCATTCACTGCATAGAACTTGTCCATTATATGAATTATTTATAATAACATTTGATGGATGCCTTCATTTACAAGACTGAATATTAAGCGTTAATTTGCCTTTGCCTTTCGACTTAAACATTTCATAAACCTATTACAGGAACTCCACTGAGGTTTATAAGCCTAATAACATGAAATTTTATATTTTCACTTAAAAAGAAATTTTGCATATAAGTTATTAGTATAGATCTACATCAAATGGAGAAATAATCTCAAAAACTTATTTCCAGTCCCGTCATGTCAAAAAACCTTAGTGGAGTCCCTTTAATCGGTTTTGCTTCCTTTTTATATTGAAATACAGTGCGGTAAATGGAGATCAAGGTCTGTAACCTATATAAGATATAACAAATAATAGAAAGTAATAATAAAAAAAGAATATAATTAGAAGGTATCATGAATAAAGTAATATTCTAAATTAACAAAAAGTTTTACTCTTTCCTAGTTACTGTAGGACAAAAGCGCTGTTGTAAATACATGTAATTGTTTCTTTGAACAGCTTCCAGCGTTATTCGTTCTTACCGATGAATTGCTGTCGATGTTATCATTAAAAAGAGGCGAACAGCTGATAACGTTACTAAATTTAGATGACACATAAACTTAAATACCTTATAACTTTAACATAAAATCTTTTTTGAGGGAATGGTCAAGAATGTTAAATGACGAAATGTTGACGTTTACGAATCGTATGAAAAAAGGATTAATTATCATGAGAAAATATAAGTTTTTGTGTCTTCAAACTAAAAATACCGCATCTCATCGGATAGTGTGGTTATTTTCAGTCAAAATTCATGTGAAGTAAAGCTTGCACAGGGCCAAAAATTTGTTAGCATGCTCCTTTGGATGTTGACTATGAATTCATAACATTGATTTACTCGAATACCGTTGGGATATGTTAAAAATAGATGAATACTTAACGTACGTCAATTGTATTCCCCGCGCCGACATGTATATACTGGTACAGCTGTGGACGCTGTAACAGCTGTCTGCCCATTTGATTGTACGGTGTGAAAATGCGGGTCGTGTTAGAATAGTTGTTAACGTTAATATAATTAAGTGAAATTCATTGTTTTGTTGACCTTTATCGTTTATATACAATGCGCATTTGAGTGTGCAGATAAAAAAATATTCAAAATCATCACAACTTTCCAACTTAAACAATCACATATTGTACTAGTCCCAACTTTAGTAGATAGAAAAAAAATATCTGAATTAAATTCACATGCAACTGATGCAAATACAGTTATATTTAATTTGTTTTCGTTTCTAACCAACCTATTCTTACATGGTATACATAATAAAGATATTCACGAAGTACCTTTTAAAAATTCGGGAGATATTCTTCATTGAAATTTACTTATGCTAGTTTTGAAATTTACGTTACCAACAGTAACGTACATTTCATGGTACTTTTAAGCAGACATATATTTGCCACTACTTCCTTTTGTTTAGATTACAAAATAAAACATGCTATTACATCTCAAAATCTAGCAGAATGTTTTCAATAGATATATGTTTATATGCATAAAATGTTTTCTAATATATACTGTAATAATCTTAATCATACATGTTTTTACCTTAATTTATATCAATAGCGACACAATCCAAGATTTATTTAGGCTTTGATGTTACAAAAATCTTCGCTCCATATAAACTTTCTCACCTATTGTTGTATATTTTAAGTGTAGTGAATACATTTTTTAAATTGTGGTAACGTTCGTTTCGGTAACGTACATTTCTGACCACTTTCCAATGCAGATCTGAACACAGTCTTGAGCAATTATAACAATTTATCAACACATAACTTCTTATTGTGGGAAGCTTTAACTGTTCGACAGTCAGTGGACAGGAAGGAACAACAATTTTGTTTATTTCTTATCATACTTTTCAGTATGTTACACTATTAAATTCACGCTGAGGCATTGTGAGATATATAAAAAACACCAAACAGACATATTGAAAGATGAAAGGATTTAAAGTTCATTTTTCTTTACAGAGACAGTCACGTACGTTATATTTTTTTACTTTTGTGCGATAAATATTTTTTCCAAATCATGATATTTAACCACTATTTTGTTTTGATTTAACTAAAAAAGGAAAATGTTTTACGGAACAGATGCTTTAGAAAAAATATATAGCACATAATAAAAAGAATATGCTGTTTTGAAAGCGTTTTTATGTTTTCTGTAAATGAGCCGCGTCATGACAAAACCAACATAATGGGTTTGCGTCCAGCATGGATCCCGAGCAGCCTGCGCATCCGCGCAGTCTGATCAGGATCCATGCTGTTCGCTTACCAACCCTACTACAAGTAGAGAAACTGATAGCAAACAGCATGGATCCTGATCAGACTGCGCGGTCGCAAACACATTATGTTGGTTTGTCATGACGCGGCTCAAATGGTATTGAGAATGTGTGATACATATGATATTTAAACTGTGCAGCATCGCACGTGGAGCTCATGCACTTCCAAGAAATTATAACTGAATTGTGTCCGTTTAGAGCTATGGATGTTAAAACCGTTTACACTAGTATCATTGTGTACCGGTACTTTATACTAGGCCACTTTTATATAATTTCTTGTTTACAGTTGCCATTGTTTGCGCTATCCATTACAATTTCATTGTATTACCGGCGGCAGTGATGGCAGATCACTGCAGTGATGGCGATAGCTGAAATTTTCCGCTCGGTACAGGTAGGTTATAAATTTGGTTGGTATTATTATATTACACAAATACAGCCCATTTCATTGCTAGGAAATTATCGTCCATTGACTGGAGATACCATTAGGTAATTTTGGACTCGTTTTTCCTGTTTTTAGACCATTTTGAGCAGGTTAAAAAGTGAGAGCTTTGGAAAAATCCGTGAAAATGTCTGTTTTTTGTTCAAAATATCTCAAGTTTTAACTAAATGGCAGGTTTTCGTGTTATTAATATAGACGTTCATCCATTGGGGTCACGCACGCCAAATATCTACCCCGTGAGTCTTTTCTTGAAAGTTTTACAGACGTTCAACCTGGTCCGGTCGAAGAAAAAATGCTGCCGTTGTAGGCAGATACTATTTTAAATGCTGCCGTCGATGGCAGAAATACCATGAAAGTGGCTAACATTCTGACAGAAAATCAAGGTCAATCTTTTATCATTCCTTTATTCTTTGCGCCCTTTTAGTCGGAATTGAGACGTTAAACTATCGTTTCTAATATTTTCTCAAGCTAATTATTTGTGCAACATCTTACACATCATCATGTAACATGAAACGCTAAAATATTTGCTTGTAACTTATTGTTTTTGAAATCCTCCGTAATAGGAGATCCAAAGCCAATAACTCTAGCATATGTAATTTGACAGAATTATGGCCCATTCTGAACAAAACAATTTACTGTTTTTTTTTCCATGTAATATCATTGAAGATTAATGATCATTTGTACTGAAGGTACACACTGATTGGAAACTAAATACATGTCTTCGGGTTTATTATTGGTTGTCGTTTTCGAAGACAAAAAATTTAATTATCCTGAACCCGTAACTCTAAAGCGGGTTTTACTGAATTGTGGCCCTGGTGAACTTGCTGAAGATCTTAATGTATGTCTTCGTCATTATTGTTGTGCATGTGGTATTTTAGTTCTTCCTATTTGGCATCTTTCTTGTTGGGTGGTTCCAATATTCCTCAATTGAATACTGTTGAATCACTCTTAGGATATGTGGCCTGCTTTTTAAATTTGTCTTTTGGCGTCATATATGTGATATGCAGGTTTCATAACCTCAGATCCTCTTTCTAAATTCTGTTTTATTTAGTTCCGCCAATTTTTTTCTCGTTTAGGGCATTACTATAGGGGACCATATTCCGCTTTTCATGGAATGGCACTAACGTGTCACATGGATGTTTCAAAATTATAAATTTTACCAGTTCATGTTATATGTTGTATTCTGCTTAAGCCGGTGCTAGGGGCATGGACGGTAGCTTGCACTTGACAGTACCGTCCATGAACAGGCTCAATAAAACCAAGCCTGCAACATTTTCAATTTGGCCGTGTTGGGCTTTCTTTACGGATTCTTATTCCTCTATTATTTCGTCACCATAAATAGAGGTCACAATTCAAGGACCATTACTCTGACATATTTTGAATGTTCAATATCCTTTTGCTAACTTGAAAAATTCTTTATTAAGGCTTAGTATGTATCATCAATTTTCAGACCAAATGAAGGCAATTAATAATATGAAACCAATTCAAATGTGTATATGTTTTCAGGATCATTTATTATTAGAGATCACTCTGTGAACCCCATGAATATAACATAGATTAGACTTAATAAACGGCCGTTTGTGAAAATAGAAAATTATTGGTTTAAGTTTAACAAGCAACATCAATATTCAGAACGACATGTATGTACCGGTGGTATTCATTTGACAAAAACATCAATTTGCGAAAGAAATCAAACACTCAAAATATTCACAATTTGATGAAAAAGCTATCACAACATAGTGAAAATGTAACGGAGCATGGTCACTCCACTCATTGAAAGAAAAACATCGGTCACTATTTGAAACATAATACACTGAACAACCGTAATGGGAATAAAATGTAATGTTTACAGCTATCACGTATTCTACCATTTATAGTTTAATGCGTAGATCAGTAGATTTACAAAAATCAAGCAATTTGATACCATGACTTTTGTGTACATGATCTTTTCAATGCCCTAACAGAAGCTTGATCAGGACATTAATCAGTGTCATAGTACTATTGTATGCAGGGTTATTATGTATCATATTTTGAAAAATTTATATTATAATTTTACAGTATCATATATTAAAGCAGCATGCCTCCAGACTCATCCTTATTTTCATGAAAATTTTGAAAATGTATTTAAAAGTAATATATTGTGGAGTGAACAAAGTAAGTATTTTACTCATTGGAAATGGCACTTGCAATTCACGAAAATTACAAAAAAAGAGGCCAAAATATGCACAAATAACCCAAACTGCGTTAGTCACATAGTAGAAATATGGTGATAAATTATTACTTGAATTGTTTTATTTTTCTGAAAATCTCTACATTTTCTCAAGTTTGATTTTCTTGAAATATCTGGCACATCTGGAGGCATGCAGCTTAAAATGGAGATTTACAAGGTATCTGTGAAGTTTCGGGTAGATACCTATATAGGTTGAAGAAATCATAACATTTTATGCCAACGTTAACGCATCGGTGTGAAAGAAAGTTCCACTATACTTCCAACATACGAGTGCTTAAATGTTCATTGCTGTAAAAAAAGGCATATGAAACAAATACCGGTATAAAAATGATCTTCCAATAATGATTAGTCATTTAATTAGAGGATTTAATCGGAAATATTATTCAGACATTGTTCAAGTACATTAATACTTTTGAACAAAATATTAGTAAACTTCAATGCAAAATACAAATGTGATTTGTAGCCATCTGCAGACAATGATTCCAATTACAGTTTAAGGAATTCACGTAAAGTATACACTCTAGTTATGAATGTTGACAGTATTGAAACAATCTGGACTTTTTCAGGCATACATCGGCACCTCCTACGTAGAGCAACAAGCTACCTATTTACTACAACAGCTAGTATAAAAGTAAGAATTCAAATGTGCAACAATTGTAAAAATGCAGCCTCTTTAGAGCAACAATTGTTATAATTGCAATAAAAACACAACAAGACAAGAGCCCCAACATTCCGCGCAGTCTGATCAGGATCCATGCTGTTCGCTTATTTACCCTGCGGATGCGCAGGCTGGTCTGGACCCATTATGTTGGTTTTGTCGTTTTGACAGCTCAAACATCATGTATAAATTTTTTCAAGGTCAAAAGTTAAAGCAGCATGCCTCTCTATTTAAGAGGTCCGTACTCCCAATGCCTGAAAGGGCGGATGGATCCTCATTAAGCATAGATATTTTAGCTCATCTGGAAACGTTAAACATAATTATAATAGAAAATAATTTCAAAATTATGACTTGCATTTCAGTTTGATTAATATAAATCAATTAAATCAAGGTTTTAATGAGCTGATTGCAGAGAAAATAAAACTTGCATGTATTTTGATATGACATACAATTGCCCCTATTCTGTGAACTCCTTTTATTATATTTATTTTGTGTAAACTGATAATTTCATAGACAATTTGCTAAAAATGGGAAATAACCTCTTCAAAAATCGTACATAATGTGTGTTGTCATATAGAAGCATGCCAAATAAAAAAAGAATCATTGAAATCCTTCAAATGTTATTCTGAAGGAGAAAAAAAAACAATAATTTCGCAGCCAAAATCAAGATTGATGCCAAATATAAATACCATCAAATGCTATGGAAACCAATTGTCTACGTTCAGACAGCATTATACAATATAATTACTTATTATTAATTACTTTCTTTCTGCATTTCACATTATTTTACTTTTACATACATTTTCAAATTTTCATGAAAATAAGCATGAATCTGGTGGCGTCCTGATTTAAGTACTGTGTACTTGATATTGTGCTAAATAATAAACCTTAGATATCAAATTAAATGTAAATTATGAATGACAATGCTACACGTAAAATGATACTACAGTTGCTTTGGATCATTCAAAACTTCCATAGCATAATTATTCATAATACGAAATACTATTTCTAATAAGGTAAGAATTTGTTTTGCTGTTTTATTAGGTTGTAAGTGTTGTAAAAACTGCCTTGCCGCGGGCCACAACATTGTCAACATAAAATCAAAATATGTCAATAAAAATGAAAAACATTTGTTTGTTTAACTCCCCCAGTCAAGTAGCATACAGATTTGATTCTAAAGGCTCAGGAATATTATTTGTTATTGTAATAGTTAAATATTTAATAAACCCATTCAAAATATTCGAGTTGTTTGCACTTATTGTAAACAACAAAATCACATGGGGTAGTGTAATTACGTAGAACAGTTACAATGGTCCACTGTCTGATAGTAAAAGCTTTGTAGGTTTGTTTTGTTTGTGTTGGGTTTTACGTCACATCGACACAGTATAGGTCATATCGCGACGTTCCAGCTTTACTGGTGGAGGAAGACTTTAGGTGCCCTTCCGTGCATTATTTCAGGCACGAACGGGCACATGCGTAGAACCACCGACGTTCCGTAAGCTAGCTGGATAGCTTCCTCACATGAAAGAATCCAAAGTCCCTGTCGAGATTCAAACCCACAGCGGTGAGGGGCAAGTGGTTTGAAGTCAACGACCTTTACCACTCGGCCACGGACGCCCCAGCTTTGTAGGTGAAGGTCTGTCAATGGTAAAGGTCAATTTGGTATAACCAAATGCGAGTTTTGACCTGAATGTTGTTTTGTTCAGGTTTAACTTAATACGTCAAATAGCAAAAATGTAGAAATTTCATAAAAAAAGATACCTTAAATATCATTGAAGTTTTAAATCAAAATCATTTCAGGTAGTATACATGTCATTTTGCGCAATATTAATAATATGTGTGCTTAAATTAGTAAGTTTTTCTAAATTTACAATAATTATAATTGGCCCAAAAAATATTAAAGTATTAATAATATATTGTCCAGTTTTTTTGATATCCATTATTTACAGGAAGGAACTACAATTGTTCTATTCTAGCACTGCACATTAAATTATTGGAACGTAATTTCAAAATGTTGTTCTATTCTTATACATGTATGTTATAACATGTTAAATAAGCAATTTATTTGCAACATGTTTATTATAAAAGATAATTTTAAACTGATTTATTTCTTTATTGATTCATTATATATCATTAATGTCCATGTAAACAAACATGTTAAAATATAACAGATAAATTATATCTTTTTGTCACATGCAAAACTATGTCAGGGAGAGAATTTCAATTTATAATGTCAAAGTTCACGTGTAGTTACTTCCCTTAGATTTTCACGTTTCATCAAGAATATGTTTTTTAACTTATTTTTTTTTACAAATTAACAAAATACATTTTTCTTAATCTGTTGAGGAGACCGACCCGGTCATCGTCTCTTATGCCATTGTATGGTTTGATTCTATTGTAAATTTACCATTGTATGGTCCCCATACCTAATATAGTTGCTAAGACGAACGGACAGACAATGTATTACTATATGCTAAGCTTCAACACCATAAAATAAAGAAAATTGTGATGATTTTGTTTGGATACACTTCTAGAGTCAATTAAATTGTGTACATTTATACATTTCCTATGCTATAGATATAAAATTATATATATTTTTGATCCTGATCTTTTCTAAATGTATCCAGTTACACCATTTACTAAATGTATACCATGGGACATGATCATTTTAAAATAATCGCTCTATTTAAATTAAATTTGATCCAAATACGTTCTGACAATAAAAACGACTTATTCAAAATCAATAATTTATTTCAAAAAAGAATTTACACAATTTCCTGATTTAATTATACAATTTTATGACAAAAGTATATACATGTACATGTAATATTATTAGTATGACATGAGTATCATGTATTTTAATTATCATCCTCCATTACAGAATTCTCGTTTTTGGACCTGAAGCATTTATTGAGACGTCTCCGTCTTCTGTAAGTAGGAGCATCTTCATCCTCTTCCACCCCAACGTTATCATCCTTAACCACTGGAAATAAAAAAAAAAGTCATGCCATAGCTTTAATTGAATCCAATAAAGGTCCATTAAACCTTAAACTACTTCGATTGAATCCATTAAAGATCCATTAAACTAAAACTGCTTTAACTGAATCCATTAAAGGCCCATTAAACCTGACACTGCTTAAATTGAATCCATTTAAGGCCCATTAAACCTTAAACTGCTCTCATTTTCCAAACCTTTATTTTTATTTTTAGAGCCTTGCTACAGTTTCTGTTACAGTTTCTAAACAGTATCTCAATGGCCAATATAGATTAGTCATATTTTTTGCTTCTTTTGCATTTTGGCTATAAGTACAATGTCAGATAGTAAGTCAATATTTTATATGAAAACAAAACTACCACTGTTATATATATATAACTGAACACCTTAAATCATGTAAATGGTTAAGTCATTCACACATTTTACAAACATCCATTATTACAACATAATTATACACATGTTTGTCCTGTATACAGAAGCAAAAACAAGCATATTCATTTCTGGGGTCTTATTTGCTGTTGATTCATACCAAATATTGAGATTTTATTTTATAGCTTGCTTCAGATATTTTGCATTTGTCCTCAAATCTGCCTTAAACTGTCAATGATTTGCTCAAAAAGGACTCATCAATCTTTAGTGACTATCTGCCGCACAAAACTACAAAATTTATATCTAGATTGTTTTACTTTAATTTATATATATTTATGTTGTGCTAACTAGCTAGTAAGTTTTCTCCTATAAAGGAGTCAAAATTCCCCGGCAGGTTTTGAATGTATAATTACGAGTGACATTTGACTAAATGTAAGACACTCTAAATTAAGTCTAAATACTCTGTCACTCAATAAATTAAGAAAATTGGCTGAAATAAGCCTACAATATAGTGTAGGAAACGAAGACCAGTTTGTAGGACCCTACTGGTCTATGTCTAGGAACAGTAAGTTTTATATACCAAAATGTTCACATGGGTTCACAAAATACGATACGGTATTTCATTTAATAAGGCTGTCACTGATGAAAATTAACAATATATTAAACTCATTTACAGGTAAAACCATTGAAATACATGAATAACCTGTCCTCATGGTGTTATGCATACTTGTATTAGTCATTAAAAATACAACATACAGACCACCCTTGGAGAAACCAGACATGTCCTTTTTAGACAAGTGGTCTTTATCTGGAGGTTACCTTATTCTTTAAAGTCAATGGAGTTGTCTTTATTCATAGGATGACCTTTTTTCCACAGGTAGTCTTTAAAACAGTTTTAACTGTATTATAAGGAAGTCCTTGACATCTTTTTGCAGACATAATCAAGATATTTGCTCATTACTGGGACAAATGGGTTATAAATTGTATTGATATTTAATCGAATCTTGAATATGGATGGTGTATCGATATATTGCAATATCAAATGACAGCCCTAGCTTTAATTAAGGAATGTGTCAGCATACCTGAGGTATCATTTTCCTGTGTTTCAATAAAACCTACAGACCAGAAGTGTGGTGGTGTGTCAGGAGGTACATATTGTGCTCGATGACGTGAACATTTGTGCATGTGCTGCTGTATCTCCTCGTCTGACCGACCGGCTGACTTGTAATACTGAAACAAGCAAGTAAAATGTTAACATTTAATTCTATTAAAATCATAATACTGCATGTTTTGTAACACCAATTTTCAATGAATACCTGTATTATTTTTCAAAGTATTATTCAGGAATTGTGCAGAATTATATCTTCAATTCCACTGTAAAATAACACAAAACTTCTGACATTTTACAATTATTTCACATGTTAAATTATCTGAAACAAGACACCTTAGCACAAGATTATTTAGCTATTCAATTTTATTCCACAACTGCTTTGTCTAGGATACAAGGCCTCGTCACATATAAGTTCATAAAAGTTTAATGTCATTGTCAAGGGTTTATGTCCTTGTCACAAACTCACAGACTTAGTTCCTTATCACAGACTTAGGTCCTTATCACAGATTTAGGTCCTTATCACAGACTTAGGTTCTTATCATAGATTTAGATCCTAGTCACTGTTTATTGTCTTTATCATGATAAAAACCTTTTCACATTTTTGAGGGTCATATTACAGTTTTAGGGCCTTTTAAGTATTCTATGTCCTTGTCAAAAGTTAAAGGTCTTGTAACAGTATTAGTGTTATTCAAAGTTTTTAGGACCTATTACTTTTTGTGGCGTCATTGCAGATTAAGGTCTATCTTTTAAAGTCATATCAAACTTTTGAGGCCATCCCTTCACAGTTTTAGGTTGTTGTAATCACATAAGGTCCTAGTCAAAGTGTGTTGTTTTTAGAAATTGGATCCAGCTGTATTACCTCGACACATTGTTTACAACCATGCCCCGGTAATTTTTGTCTCTCATCTCTCTTCCTAACAACAGCAACGTGGGCAATATCAGATGTCTTACTCTTAGGCAATCTGTAACAAAGTATTCAAACTCTCAAACCCATTTCTATGTCAAAGAGAAAACTAGTTTCAGAAGACATTATCACCATCATATTATCAATCAATTTGAACTATTAATAAAGACTTTTAACATGACTTTTCCATTTATAAACAAATAAAGTCCCGTTAGTCTATGAAAAGGTAATTGTTTGCCCACTGTTGTGGTAATTTGTAGTCCAATTCTCAATAATCCAAAATGCCTTTTTGAGCTTGAAAAAATGTATAAGAAAAAATGTATAAGAAAAAATAAGAACAAATCTATCACACATCCTGAATCAGCGTTTTTTTTTTCAATCCCCCCACTGAATAAGATTTACTACAATCATGTACCTGTAAAAGGCTTTAAATTATAGGATTTCTAAATAAGAAACCTGTGGTATTTTGTACTTGAATAATTACCTGTCAAAACTGTCATCAATGTTGACGGCAGGTTTTTTGGGATCTACATTTTCTATATCTGCAAAAAGCATAAAATAACATACAAATCATAATAAACAAGATATGTTTGTAAAACATGTATGCCCCCTATCAGCAGCCAATTAGTCATGTGATAAGGTTATTATGCATGACTTGTGACCCAGTGATCAAACAATTAATAAGGGTTATCAAGTATCTACTGGTCATGACCTTAACCTTTGACCCCTTGACCCAAAACTCAATCTATATAGGGGTTCATCTGCTGGTCACGACCAATCATCATACAAGTTTGAAGTTCCTAGGCCTAAGCGTTTTTAGTTAATTGATCAGAAACCGTTTTTAACATACAAGGTCAATGTGACCTTGACCTTTGGACCCCAAATCAATAGGGGTCATCTGCTGCTCATGACCAATCACCATGCCAAGTTTGAAGTTCCTAGGCCGAAGGGTTCTTTAGTTATTGATCAGAAACCGTTTTTACTTACAATGTCAATGTGACCTTGACCTTTGACCCTTGATCCCAAAATCAATAGGGGTAATCTGCTGGTCATGACAAATCACCATACAAGTTTGAAGTTCCTAGGCCTAAGCGTTCTTAAGTTATTGATCCAGAAACCGTTTTTACTTACAAGGTCAATGTGACCTTGACCTGTGGACCCCCTTGACCCAAAACTCAATAGGGGTCATCTGCTGGTCACGACCAATCATCATACAAAGTTTGAAGTTCCTAGGCCTTAAGCGTTTTGAGTTAATTGATCGGAAAATGTTTTTTACCTACAAGGTCAATGTGACCTTGACCTTTGACCCAAATCAATAGGTCATCTGCTGGTCATGACCAATCACCATACCAAGTTTGAAGTTCCTAGGCCTCAAGGGTTCTTAAGTTATTGATTGGAAAGCATTTTTACCTACAAGGTCAATGTGACCTTGCCCTTTGACCCCTTAACCCCAATATCAATAGGGTCATCTGCTGGTCATGACAATCACCATACCAAGTTTGAATTCCTAGGCCTAAGGGTTTTCTTTAGTTATTGATCGGAAACCGTTTTTAACCTACATGGGCAATGTGACCTTGACCTTTGACCCCTTAACCCCAAAATCAATAGGGGATCATCTGCTGGTCATAACCAATCACGGATACAAGTTTGAAGTTCTAGGCCTAAGGGTTCTTTTGTTATTGATCAGAAACCGTTTTTTACCCAAGAGATCAATGTGACCTTGAACTTTGACCCCAAAATCAATAGGGGTCATCTACTGATCATGACCAATCACCATATTAAGTTTGAAGTTCCTAGGCCTTAAAGTTCTTTAGTTATTGATCGGACACCGTTTTTGCCTACATGGTCAATGTGACCTTGACCTTTGACCCCTTAACCCCAAAATCAATAGGGGTCATCTGCTGGTCATAACCAATCACCATACCAAGTTTGAAGTTCCTAGGCCTAAGGGTTCTTTTGTTATTGTTCAGAAACCGTTTTTACCCAAGAGGTCAATGTGACCTTGAACTTTGACCCCTTGACCCCAAAATCAATAGGGGTCATCTACTGATCATGACCAATCACCATATTAAGTTTGAAGTTCCTAGGCCTTAAAGTTCTTTAGTTATTGATCGGAAACTGTTTTTGCTTACAAGGTCAATGTGACTTGACCTTTGACCTCTTGACCCAAAATCAATAGGGGTCATCTACTGATCATGACCAATCACGCATACCAAGTTTGAAGTTCCTAGGCCTTTAAAGTTCTTTTAGTTATTGATCGGAAACCGTTTTTTTTGATTACAAGGTCAATGTGACCTTGACCTTTGACCCAAAATCAATAGGGGTCATCTACTGATCATGACCAATCACCATACCAAGTTTGAAGTTCCTAGGCCTTAAGGTTCTTTAGTTATTGATCGGAAACCGTTTTTGCTTACAAGGTCAATGTGACCTTGACCTTTGACCCCTTGACCCAAAATCAATAGGGGTCATCTACTGGTCATGACCAATCACCATACCAAGTTTGAAGTTCCTAGGCCTAAGGGTTCTTTAGTTATCACTCGGAAACCATTTGGTCTACGGACCGACGGACCGACAAGTGCAAAGCAATATACCCCCTTTTCTTCGAAATGGGGGCATAATAACAACAAAACAACAGAAAAAAACAACATTTTTTTTTTTCAGCTGACAGAAAGAAAGGGACATATCCTATTCTTACAGAATCTCACACAATCCATAGGTCGCAGACATTGTGATATGCATGTATCTTAATATAATTTTTTTATCAAAAATCATCTGTGCGTTATCCGACGGTGATGTTGTGTACCATTTTGCACATGTTTGATCAGTCACTACAATGTTATTCACAAGCATTTAGTAAATATATTGTTTTAGTTCCATGGCGGTGAATTATTGTGCAAGAGATATTTATGTATTAATGTTTTACATGCTTTTCTTGTCATGCTTAATTGTAAAGGCGGCAAAGTATTGCTATATAAATAGGGAAATTCTATAAGTTACGGGTAGGTGAAATAAAATTAGTAAGACTGATTTGTTAATAAAAAGTTGGTGAGTTAAATAATTGGATAATATTTTTGATTATTAAGTAGAATTGTTTAAATGGATTAATACTTATTGTGTTTAGTAAAATTAGATAAAATAAATTAATATTCTTCCAATGTCTGTGGACAGTCATGGATTATTCAATAAATTTAAAAGGAAATTCACGGCATTATTATGTATTCATTAAATACTTTACAATGCATTCATTCATTTTGTTTTCACAAGGATCTAATATAATGGCAGAACAACAAAATTAGTTGATGTAACATGAGACTTTGTTGATTTTTTTCTGATTTTTACACTGACTTTAACACTTTTTTTGGTCATTTCTAGGTGGTAGGTACACCCATTCGGCTTTCAGAGATAACTAATCAGTAATTATCAATTTCTCCACAAGTGACCAACAACTTATCTCACATGATTTTTGAATCAACAGTGAGACAAATAACCATTAGATACAATGTCTTAGGTTAATTGTCATGGACAAATAAACTGACGATCAAACAGGCAATCCCTGAACTAATCTGATACTCTCCTTATTGAGCTAAGCTAGCGGACAGGTAATGGGAAACTACTGTATTAAGATAAACCAAAGTAAGATTGTAAAATATAATAGCCCTACATGCAAAATACACCATGATTATTTTCTGCATTTTAAAATTTTGACTTTGCTTACAGGTAAAATGTTCAAGAATAAATACTTCAGAATGAAGATGTTAATGTCAAGATTAATGTTGTCAATAGACAGACATATAAACAGACAAGACGAAAAGCAATTTGTCACCTGATCTTCTAATGACACAGGGAGAAGGGGGAATTGGTGACTGAGGTCATAAATACCTTTTTTTCTATGTTTCTTGGGTAAGAACTTATAGCTTGTGGAACTACAAGGTATATCTTGTGTGTCCTCTACTGCCAGGGTTGATGTCTTTGGTGGGGAATTGACACCACTTTGTAAATCTGCCTCACAAAAGTCTGCAATCATGAATCATATTATATTTGCCTATATGTATATTATACCTTTGTATTCATAGGCTTTTCACAAACATGTAATTTGCATATAGGAAAAAACAATATATTGATAATTACAAGTTACATTGTATTTATTAAATGTAATGTTTTTATTTGAGCCGTGTCGCGACAAAACCAACATAATGGGCTTGCGACCAGCATGGATCCAGACCAGCCTGCGCATCCGCGCAGTCTGATCAGGATCCATGCTGTTTGCTATCAGTTTCTCTACTTGTAATAGGGTTGGTAAGCGAACAGCTTGGATCCTGATCAGACTGCATGGATGCGCAGGCTGGTCTGGAACCATGCTGGTCGCAAACCCATTATGTTGGTTTTGTAGTGACGCGGCTCATTCGTGTATACAAATATAAGTTTCAAGCTACACTGGTTTTCGTTTTTGTTTTTAAATCACACCAACATTTTTTATGGTAGAAAAGCTTTATTGGTGGAGATAGACCTTAGGTGCCCTTTCTTTGCAATATTTCAGGCACCAGCGGAAACCTAGAACCACCGGCCTCAGTAAGCTCTTTCAGATAGCTGGATAGTTTCCTCTAATGAAAGTCAAAGTATAAAGAGTCCCTTGCCGGACCCAGCAGTGAGGGGTTTGAAGTAAGCAACTTTAACCCTCGGTCACATAGGCCCTAAAACTTTTAACCATACAACAACTTTCAAGCCTTAGTCATAATGAATACTGGTAAAATTTCTGGTTGTCTCTCCAAAAATTATTTTACTTTTCACATACCATTACTGCTTTCCTTACTACATAATAACAGTAAAAATATTATGTTGTCTGTAAAATTTAAGCTAATAATATTGAAACCCCTTAGAATAAACAAGCAACTGCTCTGATTCAAAGCAGGGCACTGCAAATCCATTATTTCTCCATGTTTTGTTTTTTAACCTGTTGCGATATGTGTCCTACATTTGACCTGTTTTGTCTAAAGCAATAACGACTAACGGATTGGTTGGTAGAAATTTTCTATTTAAAAACTCTTACCAGTATCAAGAGATGGTAATGTTTCTGGATCCCTGCACCATTCAGAAAGTTCTGCAGATGGATCCAGGCTTCCATTAAGCCTATTGTTCCCAGCATTCCCTGTGCTTATCCCATTTTCATCTTTAAGCTCCCTGAAAACTCGGATTTCAGTTTCATTCACACTCTTTTTCAATTTGCTATTCTGTCCATCTTCATCCATTCTTTTATTGCAAGCATTATTTTTCTTTGGACTAAAAAATCCCTGAGTTAAGGTAGTCTGTCCTTTCAGTGAATGTTTCCTATTCCTTATCATAGAATCCTTACTGGGTTTCTTAAAGTCGCAACCTGTCTGAGAAGACCTTAAACTTGTTCTTTTTGTTGATAAAGATAGAGAACTTTGAGAATCACCTGAACTTTTCTTTCTCTGTGATTTAGCAGATTTCCAGTCAACAATTTCTAAATCATTGTCAATATGTTCTTTATATCTCTCTACTTTAAATATCAAAGGTGACTCTACACTTTCACTTGAACTTTTACCACTTGAACTACCAACAGTTATTACATCTAGTTTATCTACGGAACACATTTTACCACCCTGACCTAACAGAGAAGGTGATTTTAATGTTTGGTCATGTATATTTATAATCTGTGTAGTTTTAATTTCATGATCCTTAACATTATTGTCAGAACTTGAGTTATTCAGTTTTTTAATACCTTTTACTTTTACCTGAAACTTTTTACTGGGAATAACATTTCCATCTTTAACCGGCATAACATTATAGCAATCTATGGTCTCATTTTCATTATCCATTTCTTCATCAGTCACATTATGTATAATACCATCCCGTGCAACAGTTTCATCCATATCATCTTCTTCATTACCTTCAGCATGCAATGACCTTTCCTTACAACTTCCAGATCCGTTATCACCATTTGGATCATCACTGGGCTTTACATTAACCAACTTGGTTCGTACTTTTGTAGGTGTTCTTCGTGATCTTGTTGCTATGACAGGTTTATGTTTCCTTGGCGACCTTCTAAGTATCACTTCACTTTGCTCTTCCTTTTTCAAACACTCTTTCTTACCTTTTCTAAATAATGGTTTTCTTGTACCAGAATCTCTGTTTCCTTTTTCACTGCCTTTATTAGAGTCTGGAGTTTCAAACAAAGCATCAACCTCTTTAATATTTCTACAAACATTCCTTATGCTTTTATCCGCCTCTGTCAAACTCTCTACACTTTTTGACTTTGCCTTGAGAAATTTCTGAGAGTTTGGCAAACTATCAAAGAATGTGTCTTCTTCATTATCGTCAGAGTCTTTGACTAAACTCTCACCACAATCAATATCTACATTTGGTGATTCTCTTTCCTTTATATCTGAACTTTCACTGTCTGAACTTTCTAAAATACTTCTGAAACTCAGAGGAATCTCAATCTGCTTATTGACTTTACTTTTATCTTTCTTTTCAGCCTTATTTTTCATAGAAAATTTATAAGTCCTATCATTTTCTATATCTGATACAACTACCCCTTCATCTACAGTATCAGATTCCTCAAAATGTTCAGATACATCGAGTAGTTCTGGCTGAAACTTCTTTCTGTCCTTACCCATGTCCAATTTACAGGTATCTTCAGGCATGATTGTGTCATCCATATCGAAGGCAACAGTTTCAGGTACAACTACAACATTAGAAGTATTAAACAGCTTCCTATACAAATTATCTTCGCCTTCCCCTGCATTAGCTGTGTCAATTCCAAACCCTTTAGATACCACTGACTCATTTAGATCAGGTACACATGTATCAGCCACAAGTACTTTACCCTCAGAACTGTTTTTCTTTATTTTCCTTGTCTTGTTTATAACTTTATTATCCGGATCCGGTCCTTGATTTGCTCGTTCAGCGTAACTTTCCTTCTTTTGAGCAATGTCATCTGAATTTTGGGCTGTTTTAGCTAAAGGTGATGAATGTCTTTGCTTTTTTAGGTCTGGTGAGACTTCCTGTAAAAAAGTAAATCTATATTATTTTAGTTATTCAGTAAATAAATATGTCTTAGTATGTGAACACTAGTTATCAATTAACATGTTTTTGCCCTTGTTAATCTGTTAAAATGATAATCAAAATATCTTGGCGCTTTACTAACTGTTCACAATGTTATCAAAATTAATGTAAACAAGTTAAGAATTAAGCTTTCAAAATGAGATATATGTTGTTGTTTTTTTCCATAATGCATATACCACTTATTGTTAATATTTACTTTTTTTTAATGAAAGGAATGAATAAAATTAATGCATAACATTTTAAAACAGCTCAACTAAAGACAGTGCTTAGTATCAGTCTAAAATTCAAATATTCCAAGCCTAAAAATATGCAAACTCATGTCAATTTAACGTTGTTATGGGCCCTACCCTTGAAAAAGAAGTTAAAATAATTAATAAGCATTTAAAGTTTTAAAGCCATATCTCCAAAAAAGGGCTATGATGGCCCTGAAATCCCTCACCAGAATATAAAAACTCTCCATGACAAGGAACAAGTCATATTGTAAACTATAAACAAAAGTAGATATAAAATCTAAATCTTAAACTAATATCACAAAGTTCACATTTGTATCTGAAATAGTGCATGTGTAAAAACATTTCTGGTTGCTATTGCTAATGGAAAACAACAGTTCCAAAAGATGTGTACATAAAAATAAAATCAATGACACCCCGGGGGCCAATTTAGACCCCAGGGCTTTTATTTGAACAGACTTGATAGACACCCATTAGAAGGTGTTCCATGCTTAATATCTAAGCTCTAGCGCTATTTGTGTTTTTTAAAAGAAGATTTGTTTATGTGTTTTCTGTCTACATATAAATAAAATGAAAAACTCCTGGGGCAGGGCCAATTTTGACCCCAGGGCTTTTATTTGAACTAACTTGGTAGACAATCACTAGAAGATGTTTCACGATAAATAACAATTTTTAAAGGTGACCGCCAAAGGAACATTCCTGTGAAGTTTGTTTATAAAGAGATGTTGTTTAAGTAAAAGTTTACATACACCGAACGAATCGTGATCACAAAAGCTCACCTTGTCACTTTGTGACAGATGAGCTAAAAAGTGTATAAAATAAGGCAGGTGTTACTAGAATAGAATTCAGATTATACCTCAGAATATCTGCTACGCTTACTCCTTTTACGATTTAACTTGAATTTTACAGCATCATCAGGACTAGTGTCAAACACTAACTCTTCTTCCAGGCATATCGGTGTTTCTCCAGTACCAAAATCTTTCCTCTGTTTTGTCTTATTTGGAGTGGTGCATGATGTTGAATCAGGGTCTTGCTCTTTAGACTCTACTTGTGACGTCTTTGGTATCGAAACGTTGCCTTTTACACATAATCTATGAAGTAAAATATTATAAAGTGAAGTGAACAAAGAAAGTAAGTTGCACATTGTGAACAGCATTTATAATCTCTTTAAATTACCAAAAGATGTCAAAATATGCAAGAATAACCCTTAATGGCCTTGTGACGTCTTTGGTATTGAAATGTTACATATAACATCAAGGCCGTCGTCGATGGTCCGGCCGGTCCGGCCTTGGCCGGACCAATATTTTGGCCAAAAATGAGTAAAAAAAAAACAAAACAAAAAACACGCATCGCTGATAAGCAATTTGACACTTGACTGGCCACTTATGCAATGCGCGGTTATATACAAACTTGACGTGAAGAAACAACTGGACACTGTTAATTGACCAGGTACTAGTATGCCTGAATTTTCCGAGAACTTGATAACATTTTATTGATTGTATACGGCAACCGTGTTCTGGTCTGCAATCGATCTTGCCATGGCCAGTGTTAAAGGGAGATTTGACCAACGGGGATATCCTGTATTTCAGAACGTGGAGGATTTACGTACTAAGGTCGCACAACCTTTGAAGACCGAGTACACTAGAGAACTTGGTTTTGTTTGAAATTCCTATGGTAACGACATTAACCGAGACATCTTAGAGGTGCAGCTACGGCCTTACCTGCTACGTTCACATTTTGACAAATCAGAAAATAGTACTGTTACTCTACCTGACGTTTTGAAATTTGTGTCAGAACAGTCAGTGCTAAAACGAGCACTGTTCTCTGAGGTCGTTGTGTTGTTTAAGATTTTGTTAGAAATGCCTGCTACTAATGCTACAAGTGAAAGGACATTCTTGGCGCTCAGAAGAAGAAAGACATACTTGAGATCGACAATGTCTCAAGTACGTTTGAACAATCTAATGGTGTTACATATTCATAAGTACAGGACAGATTCACTTAACTAACGTGTTATTGCAGATGAGTTCATTACCACCAGAGAACAATGGCGATGTGTTTTTGGAAAATTTACATAAAATGAAACTCTGTGTTGTGTAAGATTATTGTGAACAAAATACAAGTTACTGCTAAACAGAAAGTGGTTATTAGTGACTTGTAATGTACCTTAAATTTCTTCCATCATGTCATCGATTGATATTTAAGCCTATACCATTGTGTGATTTATGTTAAACAATAATCCACGTAGCTGTAATATTTCTTGTATTTGTTTATTTATAATTATCAGATAAAAATGCATCTAAAGAATTATAACAACAGTTAATTATTGTTTATTTTTCATTTGCCAAATATCAATTACATGTACTGTATTCATTTTTATGTACACCTGTCCCTCCGTTATGCGAACATTAAATTTCACCCTTAAAACTTACGGCGCACTTAAAAATGTAAAAAATCGTTGACATAAATTACTATAACATGTACTAGCGGCAGGCTGTAAACTGTGCCAAATATACGGGAAAACGCCCCTGAGAGCATCATAGAATAAAAAATTTTCCGGGGGAGCATGCCCCTGTACCCCCCTAGATTCTGGCTCAAACCAACAAAGTTGGCCGCACCAATCACAAAATCATGACGATGGGCCTGAACATATGACTAAAATAGTGGCTGAAAAATTATTTCACGTTATTACCCTGATGAAGGTCATTGTATGACTTTCATCTGTTGGCCAGCAGCACACCTCCAGATTTATGCTAATTTTCATGAAAATTTTGAAAATGTATGTAAAAGTAAAATATAATGAAATGAAGTGAGCAAAGAAATTTACCCATTCCAAGTGGCATTTGCAGTCCATGTAAATTACCAAAGAGGTTAAAATATGCAAAAATAGCCCTTAATGTTTTCATCACTCAGTTGTAATATGGTTATTAATACTGCAAAATCAGTCAATAATCACATATTACACGTAAATTATTACTAAATTATTACTTGTATCTTGAATATTTATTTTTACTTTTCTTAAAATTCAACTACATTTTTCTCAAGTCTTATTTTCTTGAAACATTTTGGCTCATGGTTCAATTAAACATAAAGCTTTTATCACAATGGAGATAAACAAGTTTAAATGTACAATAAATTTATACAACTTAATAGCAAAATAAATTATATCATCAATAATTAGCGACAACTGAGCTAAATTTGAAAAGTTTAAACATGTTGCTCAGTAACAACATTAATTGTTAATAATTTAATCTTTATGAATCAGTTTTCAAACATTACAATGTGACAGTCAAATATAACTTCCTCAATTATATCAAGTGTAACTATTTTTACAATAAAGTTACAATTTTGTTTACATATTGCTTCTTTTAAGCCACCCTGTTGCAATAAGATTCTCTGGCTACTTTCCTGCTTTACAGTTGGAAGGCAAGAGTGAGCACCAAAATAGAACCACCAATTTTCCTTAAAAGAACTGGAGAACCCTTCCATCAGTGCCAAGATCATGATAGGCTGTCTGATCACTGTCTGCATTTTTCACTATTCAGTCAGTACATATATTAATTTTTTCCTAAACAAGAGGGCCATGATGGCCCTGAAGTTGCTCACCTGTATATAGGCCCCCGTAGTTGGGCCAGTTTAAACCCCAGGGCTTTTATTTGAACAAACTTGGTAGACACCCATAAGAAGATGTTTCATACTAAACATCTAAGGTCTAGCTGGTCAAGTTTTTTCTTTACACATATAGTTAAAAACAATGACACACCTGCGGCAGGGCCAGTTTGGACCCAAGGGCTTTTATTTGAACAATCTTTGTAGACACTAACTAGAAAATGTTTCATGCTTAATATCTGAACTCTAGCTATTCGGAGTTTTCGAATAAGATTTTTAAGTTTTTGCTATACACATATAAGGAAAATCAATGACCCAGGGGTGGGGCCAATTTTGACCCCAGGGCTTTCATTAGAAAAACTTTGTAGACACTTACTTGAAGATGTTTCATGCTTAATATCTAAACTCTAGCTATTTGGGTTTTTTCAAAGAAGATTTTTAAGTTTTTGCTATACACATAAAAGGAAATATGTCCCCTGGGGTGGGGCCAATTTTGACCCCAAAGCTTTTATTTGAACACACTATATAGACACTCACTAGAAGATGATTCGTGCTTAATATCTAAACTCTAGCTATTTTGCGTTTTTTTCAAAGAAGATATTTAAGTTTTTGTTATACACATATAAGGAAAATCTATGACCCCCGGACGGGGCCAATTTTGACCCCAGGGCTTTTATTTGAACAAACTTGGTAGACACTCACTAGAAGAAGTTTCATGCTTAGTATCTAAACTCTAGCTATTTGGTTTTTTTCAAAGAAGATTTTTTAAGTTTTTGCTATACACATATAAGGAAAATCAATGACCCCCGGGGCGGGGCCAATTTTGACCCCATGGCTCTTATTTGAACAAACTTGGTAGACATCCATTAGAACATGTTTCATGCTAAATATCTTAGCTCTAGCTCTTTGGGTTCTTTAAAAGAAGATTTTTAAGTTTTTACTATATGCATATAGGGAAGATCAATGACCCCCTGGGGCAGGGCTAATTTTGACCCCAGGGCTTTTATTTGAACAAACTTGGTAGACACTCACTAGAAGATATTTCATGCCAAATATCTAAGCTCTAGCTCTTTGGGTTTTTTAGAAGAAGATATTTAAGTTTTTTCTTTTGGTTGCCATGGCAACCAGAGTTCTGCATGGAATTAAATTCTTTGAACAATTTTCAAAGGTGACAACCAAAGGAACATTCCTGTGAAGTTTGGATGAAATTGGCTTAGTGGTTTATGAGGAGATGTCATTTAAAGTAAAAGTTTACGGACGACTGACGCCGGACGAAAAGCAATCACAAAAGCTCACCATGTCACTTTGTGACAGGTGAGCTAAAAAAATGGTGAATGGTCTTGTCCCCATTGAAAGATAGAAAAGTCTGTGTAAGATATTAGGTAATTAGTGTTAAATTAGCTGGATATCTTCCTCAAATGAACGAATCCAAAATCTCTGCATGGGATTTAAACCCAGGGCTTAAGGAGCAAGTGATTGTAAGTCTTTGACTTTAACCACTTAGCCACAGATCCAAAAGAATTATAAATACCTACTGTTCTAAACTGTTATTTCCTGTTCCTCGTCTGATTCTGTACAACTCATCCTCTGCAAAAAGTAAATAAAAGAATTTTTAAGAAAAACTAGGTCTGTTCCAAAAGCCTGAAACTTGAACCTAAATGCAAGGAATCTACTATTGCACAAGCATGTATCAAAATCAAATCAATGGCGAGAGACAAATGAGCATTTGACTTGATGTCAGAGACCGAGACTAATTGTAATGGAGAAATTTCACCTCCCACACAGATTTAACCGGCAACTCCCAGATTACAAATTGGATGTTCTTCCTATTGACTAAGCTGACAATCATGCGTGCAGACACTCTAATATTATCAAGTTCTTAACATCTTCTTTATAGTAATAGATTATGATTACTAGACATAATCAAAGTGCTGAATGCACTGAATGCATCGGACATGCAATGCTATTTCTGAAAAAAAAAAAGAACACAAAAGATATAACAGACAATTTGTTCCTTACAATTTCGTGATTTGTTGAGCAATCTATTTTAGGTGTCCCAATCTTTCAAGCAGAAAGATTACAAACAGTAATTACAAACAATTATATTGTTTGCTTGCAAACAAATATAATGCGCAACAATAGAAAGGTATACATCTTTGATCAGCGTGAAGTGACATGTGAAAAATATACCCCGGTAGTTATTTTAATTTAATAAAATTGATAGAAGTTTACCGTAAATCAGATGACAATTAAAGTATACAACGATTATTTAGCAGTATAAGGGTTGAAATGGTTTGAAATATCTTTATTCTTAAATAAACATAATTAACAATTAAAAGTACATCCTAACAAACACAGATTACATACTTATCCAACAGCAATTTTATACAACTTGAAGACCTGCTAACCGTTATAATTTGTTAGTCGTTATTACTGTAGACGAAACAGCTCACAATGTAGGATACATATCGTATCAGGTTAGATAAATATTCTGCGGTTTTTATTCCTGGTGTGCCGAAACTGACCGCAGAAAACGCAGAAATAAAGTCACCACAGAAAATACCACTTATATGGTTTAAACTGTTTGTTATAGAGATTTATATATGTATACCTCATCGGCTTTTCGGTCATATGGTTTTGAATAAAATAAAAGTTTGAAACTTATAATTACTAACCAAGCTGATTAATCCTGGCATCTTTGTCTGCTAACATTTGTTTATACGATGATATAACAGTATCAAGGGACTGTCTTATTACTTCACAGCAGCTCCCATCTCTATAATAAAAAAATATTATACAATAATGAGTGAGAATTATTTGAAAACAGAAAAAGACTTTAGCAAGAGCTGTGTTGAAAATAGCACAATCAACTATTATCAGTGCTACACAGTTGACTATTATCAGTGCTTGACAGATATTTCTGTAAAAATGTAACTCAAGAGTTATAAAATCTTGGCCCATCATGTACGATAATCACAGAAATTAAGTGTATGAAGTTGCAACCCATTCTCTTCACTAGTTTTGGAGATACCAACTTAACAAAAAAATTAATCAAATTGTGTAGGCCATGTTGACACTGACATCAGGGTGAGTACAGTTACTATAGCTCTCAGAATAATATTCTCTGAATAGTCAAGCTACAACCTGATCCAAATTACCAGCTAAACAAGGCAATTTAATATCATCAGTGAAATGCGGTATTATATTTAAAGATATACTATGCTAATCTTTGAGTAAAACATTTAAATTGCAGATTGTTTTTGAAATCTATGAAGTTCTTACAGAATATTATGTCTAATTTGAATTCAACAATGTAAAAAACTATGTATTGGAAGCTACATTGCATATTACAGGTAAAGTAGAGTTGGTCCTTTCTTTATTAAAAAACTGCCTTTTGTTTTTAAAGACACTATCATTATATTCATTATTCACATCAAGGTAAGATATCCAGCTAGGTTATGGAACATTGATTGTTCTACTCAGGAGCCAGCTTGTGCCAGAAATAAGACGTGAAGAACTCTGAGGCAACAGTGGTCCTCCAGCACCAGTAAAATTAAGTTGAACAATTGCCAATATGAAATGTTGAGAAAACATGGATGAGAAAAAATTAAAAAAATATATCCTATTTTGTCCCGAACATTTAATTCTTTATTTCCGTATTCAAATATTCAATTACCCCCACCAGACCAGGGTGATTCTTGAAGTAATTGTAATTTAATTGATTACTGAGGCAAGACTGAGTACAATCAATCATTATCAAATACAATAAAATCTTTAAAGTAATTGTAATTAAATCAATTACTGATTCATGTAACCAGGTCTGCCCCCCCCCCACCTCTCCAAAAAACATAGAATAAACAAACCTGCTTTGCCTGGTTGTGATAGCTGTACTCAATTTTCTATTCTCTGATGACAATTCATCATTAATCCTCTCTAACTGTTTACATTTCTCCAAAATTCTACAAATACAATCAACATATTAGGTACATTCAATTTGGATTATATGTATATATATGTTTCAACTAGAGTGTTAACAAGGTTTTTCCATATTTGGGCAGTGTGACCTAATTTTTGACCCCAGGTGACCTATATTCGTACTTGACCTTGACATCATCATGATCAAAACAAACTTTCAGAGCCATTTCAAGGATATTTTGATCAAAACAATAGCCACGAGAGTGCCAACAAGATTTTTCTTTTTTTTAGCTCCTGTGACCTAGCTTTTTATTCAAGATTATTATAAACCCATGATCGAACTCATCCATGCAATTACTTAGACAAGCATCCTGACAAAGTTTGATGATGATCACGGCAAAAATTTGATCACTAGAATGTTAACAAGATTTTTTCATATTGGGCAGTGTGACCTAGTTTTTGACCCAAGGTGACCCATAATCCAACTTAGTGTTAACAAGAATTTTCTATTTTTAGCTCCTGTGACCTAGTTTTTCATCTGAGATGACCCATGTTCGATCTCATCCGAGCAATTACCCTGTCAAGCATCCTGACAAAGTTTGAAGATGATTTAGGCAAAAATATAACCACTAGAGTGTTAACAAACAAATGTGGACGGACAATGGACAACAGACGACGAACATTCAACGATCCTAAAAGCTCACCCTGAGTAAGCTCAGGTGAGCTAAAAATTTGAGTGGCCAATCATCAGAAAATAATAGAAGACAGTGTTTTTCATATTTGTAACTAATTGAGACATGACTTTCACTTTTGAGCAGAAGTCACCCTGAGATTTAATTATATAGCCCCAGAAAATGACAATTATATATTAAAGGCACATTATTCCTCAGAAATGAATATTTTTTTATTTCTTTAGAAAGGGGTAACAAGAATTTCATAATGTTTAAATAATGGTTTTAGAGAATGCTAGATGCTTGTTACCTGAAAAAAGTACCAATAAATGTGAAATAATGTGTCATAAAAGTGGCAAAATGTAAACAAAGTAGTATTTTGCCATCCATACAAAATACTAAATCAAAAGAAGTGTACTTTTTGCCAAATAAGCAACAGAAGTAAAAAAAATATGTTCAGGTAATTAGCCAATGAGTAACTTTTTGGAAACTATGAAAGTATACCAAAAAATAAAAAAAAATCTTTAATTTGAGAAATAACAATAAATGCATTTCTGGGCTAAAATGGGCCTTTAAGCATAAACTTGTACTGACAGCAGAAAACATTCCAATTAGGCAATTTAATACTTACTTTAAGTAAGCTGATTTGTACTTTGTTAAATTTGCATTCACACCTGAAAATAATAAAATTAAGATGCTAAATAAATTAAATCTTACATATAACTGTTAACTGTTAGAATGTTATACATATTCTAGAAGGTGTACGGACATAATCCCCTTCGGACAAAGTTCCCTTTCGCATACTAGGACAAAATCCTCTTCATGGGCGGACATTATCCCCTTCATGTTTTTGCAAGGCTTGACAAAATCAACTTACCTACCCAGACAAAATCCCCTTATTTCATAGGTTTCTAATGTATTATTAAGCTCTATAAAAATTGATTTTGTCTGACATTCATTATAGAATGGTAAGGAAAGTCCGAAACAGATTGAACAAAAATATTCATTTAAAGGCATTTATTCAAGTAACTTATGGTACATTGTGCATTTATAAAATTGTTAACATTCTTCTTCTACCTTATATACAATCTTAAATAACTTACATTTAAACTCAGACACTCCAACTTGTTAAAATCTTGCAAAATAACTGTGTTGATTGACCATTTTGTTGAAAATGAAAATACAAAATCTACAATGTACTGCTCTGCATGTTTAAATGATAATGTAAGTTATTCAAAATTGTATATAATGTAGAGGAAGAATGTTAACAAATAAGTAACGATTCGCCACAATAACGATTCACCACATAAGGATTTGCAGCAATGAAATAATGATTTGCCACAATTAAACAACGATTCGTCACAATATTATTATGACCATAATTTTCTTAGCTTGACAATATATATATATATATATATATAAATATATATATATATATATAGAGAGAGTGAGAGATGGATGAGAGAATAAATACACACATACCACCATATCGATATGCCTATTTACAACGACACAGCCCCTAGCAGAACAGTCATGAAAGCATAGCCACTGCTACTCTACCACAAAAAATGATTGTTTCAGGACAGCTTTATATACATGTACAGTTACAAACTGCACTACACATTGAAACTGGCTCAACATTCATATATAGAGTTCTTTCTCGGTTATCATGTCTCACAAATCAACGATGACATAATAATTATTTAATTTTCTTTTTCACTGATTGGGACCAGAGAACTATATATCTTTTTCCGAAAGTCAACTGGATCTGCAAGATTAAGTAGATCCGTAAGATACAATGAATTAAGACAGATAATGTATAAAGGGAGATAATTAAATTCAATACAATTGTACTCTCCCCTTCGTGGAAATTTATAAAATTGATTTACGATAATTGATTAAAGTACGCACTCAAAAAAATATTACAGAACATCAAACATTTTATGCGACTTTTTTCACCATTCATATTACGTTATTAAAGATAATTAAGTTGCTGATTGAGCAAACAAAAATCCATGACACGGTTCCCTTTGTAAATGAATTCATTTTCATGTGCTTTAAACCACATGTAAATTGCTTGATTATTAAACAAAAGGGCCAAGATGGTCCAAGATTGCTCACCTGACCCATCAAACTCATCTGAAAAATTACCTAGACAAGCATTCTGACCAAGTTTCATGACAGGTGAGCCAAAAATGTGACCACTTAGTGTTAACAAGGATTATCCATATTTGAGCATCGTGACCTTGTTTTTGACCCCAGGTGACCCATATTCATACTTGACCTAGAAATTATCAAAACAAACTTTCAGACCAATTTCCAGGATATTTTGATCAAAACAATAGCCACTAGAGCTAGTGTTAACAAGATTTTTCTATTTTTAGCTCCTGTGACCTAGTTTTTTTATCCCAGATGACCCATGTTCAAACTCATCCAAGCAATTACCTAGACAAGCATCCTGACCAAAGTTGATGATAATTGAGTCAAAAATGTGACTACTTGATTGTAAACAAGGTTTTTCCATATTTTGGCGGTGATATCTAGTTTTTGAACCCAGGTGACCCATATTCGAACTTGACCTAGAAATCATTAAAACAAACTTTCAGACCAATTTCCAGGATATTTGAATCAAAACAGTTTCCACTAGAGTATTAACAAGATTTTTATATTTTTAGCTCCTGTGACCTAGTTTTTCATCTAAAATGACCCATGTTCGAACTCATCCAAACCACAGACGCTTGTGGTTTGGAGCTCAAAACGCCTTTAAAATCCAAATAAAATGCATATTTGTCAATCCCAGGACATGTACTGATCATATATATCAAAAAATCTTAATATATGCCGTTTTGAAAAAAAATCATATTTCAACAACTATAATAATACACAAGATAAAAATGTTCGCCGGAAAAAATCCGCACCCCTACCGTCATAATCACCATGTATTTTAATCCATTTCCAATATTTTCACATAATCCTTTGGTCCATCGACACAGAAGATATAATTCTTCACGATGATGGTCAATTTTAAACTTCAGCGGTAATATAAACAACGCAACAGCCGAAATAAACATCAATATTATCGCCGTTTTTTTTTCAACGACAAAATCTTTCGATAAATTCAATGGATCTTGTGTATTATTATAGTTGTTGAAATATGATTTTTTTTCAAAACGGCATATATTAAGATTTTTTGATATATATGATCAGTACATGTCCTGGGATTGACAAATATGCATTTTATTTGTATTTTAAAGGCGTTTTGAGCTCCAAACCACAAGCATCTGTGATCCAAACTATTACCTAGACAAGCATCCTGACATTGATGATGATTGACGCAGAAATGTGACCGCTAGAGTGTTAACAAGATTTTTCTAATTTTAGCTCCTGTGACCTAGTTTTTCATCCGAGATGACCCATGTTCTAACTCATCCGAGCTATTACCTAGATAAGCATCCTGACAAAGTTTGATGATGATCGAGGCAAAAATGTGACCGCTAGAGTGTTAACAAACAAGTGTGGACGGATGACAGACAACGGACGACTGACATTCAATGATCCTATTAAAGCTCACCCTGAACTAGCTCAGGTGAGCTAAAAAATTATGCTGATTCAAAGTTAGTCTGACCCGCATCAAACCAAGTGTCATAAATCAGCTGTTCCCTCTCAGACCCCTAGGTTTCACGCTAAATTATTGCATAACATACAAATAAAACACAAAAGGCACAAGTTGCGGTAACATACTCTGGACAACAACTTTTTATGACCCAGTGACATCTAACCAATGAAAAAACTGCTGATTAATATCCTTTTATAGTGCTCAGAAATTTTTTCAAATCTTAACGTGATTTACTGACCGCACATTTTACACGACTATCAGTAAAGTTTGACACATTTGGTGGGGGAAAATGGAACGAATTAAATGTGCGTACCGCTACTACGGGCGCTAGTGGGTAATTTAATTGTTTCACTTTTGAAGTTTATTATTATTATTATCATCATCATTATTGTGTCATTATGCCTGTGTATAATTTTCCAGGTTTTATCATTAACAAAGGTTAACTTCTTTACACAGGGGTAAATGTAATTTTGGTAATAAAATTATACGTTTTTTATGTGTTTTTATTCAATAAAATCTGTTTTTGAATAATGTTCAGCATTAATTTATGTAATTTACGAATAAATATAAAATGGAAAACAGGTTTCATAAACAGTTTCACTGATTGAAAATAGGTGTGAAAATGTAAGTATTTTTAACATGTGGCTAATTGTTATAAATGTAACAAACAGTACCATGTTAACAATTTTCTAAATGCACGATTTGTAAACTAAAAGAGTAGCAAAGTCTGCATTGTTTGTATCATAAGTGTCACGATCACCCAGTGACTGATTGAACTAAGTTTTTACAGCAAACTGGCAGGAATAATGAATCATCGATTACCCTTTAAAGTATCTTTATGTACAGTATACACTTTCTTTAACAGCTGTTCCATCGTTTCACCACACTGTTGATTTGTATCTCCCATTTTTTACCTAAAAATATATGGAAAAAACATTTCCTGAATGGATTACACATGCAAAGCCAGTTTCACTGGATTCGTACTATTTCAAGTGCATAACTGCTATATTTCAGTGTGAGACGGGTGTTTGTAAGATCGCGAAAACTGTAGAAAATTAACATTTACGGCTGGCATTTTAAGAACACTCAAAGAGTATTGAAGTATTATAAGTAAACATACTTAACGTGAAATAACGACATCGTATTAGACTTCTTGAAGGAGGAAATATGCTAATAAATACGTGAATAAATACAGTCAGCCTCTCAGAATGTACAGTCAAATATCCCGGTAAAATTATGTTTACATAATAAAGTAGTGGATAAAGATGAGTATCCGTATATCCGGTAGACAGACGTTTCACTATTGAGACGGTTCACACCAAGACGGTTCACACCAAGACGTTTCACTCCCAAATGGGAGTGAAACGTCTTGAAGACGTTTCACTACCTTTTTATACCAAAATTATTTTGATACTTATGATATACGAAAATAGACCTAAAATATTGAATTGAATTGAACTAAAATAGACCTTAAATTTAAAAAAAATAAATTAAATAAATTAAGTATTATATAAACAAAACTTATGGAAGTCAAAGTCAAAACTTATGGAGAAGTTTCTGTTTAAATTGGCTGTTGTCAAAAAATATTTTTATGGTCCAATAAACCACTGATTAGTAAACTGTTGTTGCTTAATTGCAGTGTTTATACAACTGATTTAATAGTGGTGTCAAACTGCTAGTTGATTGTCTCAATGTTTATACAACTAATTAGGTGATAAGATAACACCATAATTACAAGTTTAAGTTTGTAAAATGGCTACTGTTTAATAAATTGATAAAGAAAATAATTAAAAAAAAAAATATTTTATACACATGTTTCGCATTTCATTGTTTCAGACTTACAAAAAAATCATTATATTGTCAATATATTTAGTATATTGATATTTTTTATTATAATCACCTCTGGTAGTGATTTCAATATTTAAACTGATACTTTTAATATGTCTTAATTTGTTGTTCTTCCTATGTTATTCTATTTTTTTTTTTAAATCTACTATAAATAGAATTTTCTCATGTTGTTACACTTATAATAAAAGTGATATTTCAGTCTTTTATTTACACCTCTTATCACTCAACCAATAATTAAATAAGTAATCTTCTAATAATTTGTATAAACAATACTTTTGAAATCAACAAAATGAAACATTAAATTGAATTTCATTTTTACTCTGTTTAATATTAATGAAATTAAAATTTGTTAACTTTTCTGGTAAACATCTCTAAAAATTGGGAGTGAAACGTCCATACAATTGACAAAATGGGAGTGAAACGTCTAGGTGTGAACCGTCTTGGGAGTGAAACGTCTCAATAATGAAACATCTTGGGAGTGAAACGTCTGACATTCGTATATCAGGTGTCTCATTTAATTTTGACAAATAAAATTGCCTATCTGATTATTTTTTCCACCTGGCAATAGACCCAGTCAACGTAAATCATGGTCCGAAATCCCCATTTATTGTCCGAATTGTCCAAAAATCTAGTCCCAAATGACTAAAAAATTTTGTCCGAAAAATTCGTGGGCCGAAATGTCCATACTTCCGGTACAGTACGTGTCATAGACAGGAAAAAGCAACACAAAAACTAGAAATACAAAAAAGGTGGAAACAAGGAAGTTGAATAAATTATTTTCTAAAAAGGTACATTAACACAAATAAAATAATCTATCAACGATTATCATACTTCATATATTGTAATTAAAATGTAAACTTCATTAATTTTACCTAAAGACAGATATTCGCTCATTAGTGAAGATGTAGCCGGTCAATTTATTTCGGATAAACTCATATTTTTGTATACATTGCTTGCAATGTATACAGAGTTATAGCTGTATTTCAGATTTAGTACACCTAACGTGATTTGCTGAACAACATCCACCTTTGGATGAAACCTCGATAAAAGTAGATCCTCATTTTGCAGGATTGTCACATTAAGATCACTTTTTATTAATATACTGTTTGCATAGTGGTCAATAAGCTTTGAAAGTTCAAAACTATGCACTTTCAGTTCAAATAAACATTTTCTAAACATGAAAGCAAAAAATATGAAAATTTCTATTTCATTCATAAAAGCATTGTGTAAACCTACGCTTCAAACTTCGTATCGACGCATGCGCGTGCAAGAATGAATGAATTACGACAGACTCTGTATAAAAATATGTCAAACACCCAAAATTAATATTAAATATGTTTAATAAACCATATTTACTTTTAAATATAGACTTGCGTACTTTTTCTATTTCAAACTGTTTTAGAAAACGAGCATATACAGATATATATGTCTTATTTAGTGTTATGTAACATTGTAAGCGTCTGTATGAATGGATTAAAGTTAACGTTCTGACGAATTGTCATATAATTGCATATAATAGGACCCTATCAACGTGGTGGCATCGGAGGAGTATGCAATTATTTGTTTCACACCTGCAGTGTGAAGTATTTCTGCCACTTTAGTGAAATATATCGTCCAAAAGCCATTTTCGGGAAGGGGAAGATTCGTACTCAATATTATTCGAACTAAGGATTTGTACTCAATATTATTCGAATTTAGCCTTCGTAATCGGTATTATTCGAACTGACAATCATGGCAGATATGTTTAGACCCCCTGGACATTTAGATGTTGAAATGGTAACATATCACATAACTTTATCAAATGGAAGCGCCAATGGAAATTTACTTTACCAGTGTTGACTGCCATTGGAAATGCTGAGAAAGATGAAAAGATACAAGTAAATATCCTATTACACTATGCTGGACCACAGGCGCTAGTAACATAATCAAATATTTTACATAATCGGTCTATATATGTATATAAAGATATATATAGACCGATTATGTAAAATATTTGATTATGTGACTAGCGCCTGTGTGCTGGACCTAAAGTTATCAATTTACATGGGCAAATGCAGAACATAAACTGAAAGTGAAAAAATTATTTGACAGAATAGAAAGCTATTGCAATCCTAGAAAAAATGAAGTGCTAGAATCACACAGATTTTGGGTAACAAATCCAGATAATTATTCATCATTTGACAGTTTTCTTACAGAGTTATGAAAGCATGTTGAGTCCAGAAATATATTTTGAAATATGTTATTTACAATCCAATCACTCAGTCAGGCTGAGCCACCCTTAACATTTTTTTACATAACTCCTTAGACTATTGATATATATATAAGGTAAAATTATTAGCCATATATCATTTATTATATGAGCTTATGATTGCATGGGCAGTTAAATTAAAGCCAGTAGTAAAAAAAGAGGGTTGACCTGGGATAACCAAAGTGAAGAGTGAAATATGATACTCAACACAGGTACATTCTAAATATTTAGATTGATGTTTATGATCAGATTTAGCACAAATAGTAAATTAATTTCCCCTGATACCACAAATATGAATTTATTTAGAGTCCTGAAGATCTTTTTATGATGAAATCTTAACTGAAAAACCAGGTTTAACTGAATAATTATAAAATTCCTTGCCACAATGATAACTAGAAGGTACATAAAGCCAGTCAAAAAAAATATTTCTATCCATATTCATCATTCCTGGACCTCCATCCATTTGATGAATTTCTCCAACTGGTAAATTTTTCATCTTATTATGTTTTGTTTGTTAATATAAAATATTTTTTATGTTTATATACAGCTAGAATAGTCTGTAATGGCTAAGATAGACAGATAAGAACAAACTTTTTAGTAAACATGAGTTACATCCCTTCAAATGGAGATAAAGATGAAACCCATAAGAAATTGCCATGTCTGACAGACAGCAAAATTATAAAATTCTGCAGGCTCAGTTTACTTAGGCCCATTAGGAGGTAGTGGTAATAACTGTGGGTCAAAAATGAAAAAATATCATTTTCAAGGGATGTTTCTAATATGATTTACTTTAAATAATGGGTCATTATCAATGAATGTTTCTTTGACTTCTATGCCCATGTGTAATAGATTGTTGACATTGCCAGCTAGATAGCTCAGCTGAGTGAGTCAGTACAGCCCACATACATGTATAATATTCTGATTCAGGTTTGATTCCCGGTCAAACTGCACATATTTCTCACCCTGTGATATTTTCACCCTGTTACTTTTAGGGTTCAATATATGTTTATGATGGTTCATAACTGAGTCATAAGTCAATTCACTTTGTTACTTAAGTGTGCCAATGAAAAAGGAAAAATTTCAATATGCTGTGGATTATGTCAATGCATAGAACTATGAGTCTGAAAATATTTAAGCTGTAGAGCTGCTGTATGGTATTCCAAGGGTTCTGGGTTTTTTGGTAGTTCTGAGGTATGGTATTCTGAGTGTCTCTGGTTTGAGTTTTAGTCAGGCTGCATTTCATTTTCTCACTCTTTGATATTGATAAATATTTTCAGCTCATTATTGGCTGGACTGCATATATTAATGATTTATTTGTATTAAATCAATATTGTTAAATATTTAGTTATTGTCTATATATGCATGTGATTTTATTTTTGATAAGGCATTGTAACAGTACTACTTCTTAATTTGACCTTTTTTTGTATTGGGGGAGAAGCCCTTAATTAACTCCTTACCAGTAAGTTTTATTGTACACGATGATGATAGCTTGAAAGGATTTAGCTAAAAAAAGATACTACATGAATTTTTTTCCTATTGGAATGGATTGTAAAATATTTATTGATTGTCAAAAAACTATATGGAGTTCTCCTCGGTGACATTAAACAGTCCCAGCTGGCCATACATGCAGGACCTTGCAGACCATGAGACAGGGTGGTCTGTACCAAGACATTGACAAATCCGATATCGAGACATGGTGGACAGGACAGACAGTGATGTTCAGATCCCCCACTCAGAAAGGAAGTTCCTAAGTTCCTGGTCTTCAATTACTTCATTTGCTTACTTGGAGTAAAGGTGCTGGAAACAATAGTATGATATCACAAAAAAGCACAGACTGTGATAAAAGTCAAACCAAAAAAGATACTATAAACTGAATTCATAGATTATATAAAAGAAATTTATTAATTCTTTAAGTTTATAGTTAACAAAAAAAAAAGATACAGAGTATTTAATTTTGATATATAGCATATTAACACACATAAAGTGCATTATGCCATATAAATTTCAACTTAGTGCTTAAATACTTTCTGATGAACTCAGTAAGCAAACATGATTTACTAATCTTTGGATTCCCACACTCCTATCCACCTAGCTCCAATGAGATCCACTTGGTTGACCATAACATGTACCATACCTCATATTGTTTGTTTACAGTTAGGAATGAAAAAATGAAAGTTTATTCTAGATATTATAAAGCTTAATTTTATTAAATTTCACAAGGCTTTCAACACATCAACAATGTAATTGTCATTTTATTTTTTGAAAATGTGTTGGACTGCTGGTCTGATGCATGTAGATGCTGTGTTGGCATATATTTTTTACATATTTTTTGTGTGTGTGTGTGTGCATGCATGCGTGCATGTGTGTGTGTTTTATACATTATATAGTTAACATCTTTTGAAAACATCTTGTCCAATTTCAACCAAACTTGACAGGGTTGTTCCATGAGTAAAGGGCTTCCAAAGTTGTTCAAAGACTTAAATGAGGCCTAGAGCATAGATATTTTGCAAAAGGCATTGTCTGGTAGACATTCACAAGATTTTCACATTATACCCTGGGTGTCAAATTAGCCCTGCACTAGGGTTCATAGATTTTCCTGATATGTATGTAGTTAAAACTTAAAATCTTCTCAAAGACAAAGACTAGAGGTTAGATATTTGTCATGAAACATTTGGTAGTTAACCTCTACCAAGATTATTCACGTTACAGCCCAAGGGTCAAAATTAGCCTCACCCCTGGGGTCATATATTAAGGTTTTCCTTATATGTATATAGCAAAAACTTTTTTAAAAATCTTTTTATCAGAAGGTTTAAGGCTTAGAGCTTAGATACTTGGTAAATAATATCATAAGTACGTCCTTTACCAAAGTTGTTCAAATGTTGCCCCTAGTGAAATAGCACCAGGGTGTCATAGGTTTTCCTTAAATGTATAAACATGTATAGAAAAAAAAACTTAAAAAATATTCTCCTCTGGATTGACAAAGGCTAAATGTTTGATATTTGTCATGAAACCTTTACGTGTGTAATAAACCTCTATCACTATTGTTCAAATTATAGCCCTTGGGTCAAAATGGCTCTGCCAAGGAGTCTTTTTGGGTTTTCATTATATGGTATGTATATAGTAAAAAACTTTTAAAAAAATCTTGTCTGAAGGTACAAGGTTTAACAGGCACCATGGTGTCTTAGGATTTCCTTAAATGTATATACATGTATAGAAAAAAGACTTAAACAGTATTCCCCTCTGAATTGACAAAGACTAGAGGTAAGATATTTGGCATGAAGCATTGTGTAGTCGACCTCTACCAAGATTGTTTTAATTTTAGCCCTGGGATAAAATTTGCCTTGTGGAAGGGTTGGGTGTGGGGGGAGTCATTAATTTTCGTAATGTACTTGTAGTAAAAATTTAAGAATGTACAAGGCTAGAGCTTAGGGCTTTGATGCCTAAATTTTGTCAAGTACAAATGCTTTTATTTTGAATCAATAATTGCACTATGGAGTGCATTTTTTCCAGTGAATGCGTTTTGCATGTAAATAAAAATGTTCACCTAACTTTTAAGTCTTGCTGAATGATTCAATACCACATTTTTGTAGACTACAAACCCACATGTTGGTCTTGTTTTTAAAGTAATAGATAAAAACACTGAAGACTCTATTTTACTATTTCAGCATTGTATACTGCAGATAATAAACCGGTCTTTGCAAACTGATCTCTGTATTGCTCTTCAATTTCGCAAACCATATAGTCTTGCCTTGAAAAAACACAGCACTAGTCTGTAGGAACAACACCTCTTTCCTGTCCTATTAATAACTTGAGAAGAAATAAGCCTAGATTTGTGTTCGAAATTGATTGTAACCAGAAGATGACTTCTATTGAGTTCAGTAGATTAAAATCACATGGTCTTGATGTCAAGCAATGTATACCTCAGTGCTTGCAGTGCTTTGATTTTTGTTTGTTTTTGACCCAATTTTGCTGCAATATTTTGATATGCCTTAAATATTTTAAACGAACCATTTAACGTGTTTTATTTTAATGATGAAGGTATAGACATGCATTTTATCAGTTACTGTGTAATGTAGACTAGTAGTAGATTTCGAACAAATTATTTAGAATAATCTGATAATATATTAAGTGTAACTCATCTAGTTAAGCAGACTATGGTTGATAAACAATATAAGCACACCTGCTTATTTGAGGCTACTGTTCCCACCCCACCCCACAATGGCTTTCTAAATAAGTATTTTAAAAGAATACAGAATAACACCTAGTAAAGTTCTGAAATGGGTATATATGGATACCGAAAATAAGCTATTTTCGCGAAAATAAGATCGCGGCTACGAAAATAAGATTTATTTTTGAAATAGTGCATTTATCTGTTGAAATAATTATGTAAAATATATATTTATGCATTCATTGAATGATTTTACATCAAATTAAAATTTCAGAACCAAAAAAATATTTTAAAAAATGAAGTTTGAGCCGAAAATACTATCGTACGAAAATAGCTCAAATTGCCGTGTAAATCGAAAATACGATCGGGTCTACGAAAATAAGATTTATTTTTTTATATAATGTATTAAAAACGTATTTTTTGTTTCTTAATAATTGATTTGTATGAATGAAATAATAAATTTCAGAACTGAAAATATATTTTAAAAAAAGTGAAGTTTGAGCTGAAAATACTATCGTAACTATGAAAATAGCTTGAATTGCCGTGTAAATCGAAAATACGATCGGGTCTACGAAAATAAGATTTATTTTTGATAAAATGTATTGAAAACGTATTTTTGCTGTTATTAAATGATTTGTTTGAATGAAATAATAAAGAATAAAATGTTTTGTAATGAAATATTAGACGTTTGTGCGGCAAATATGGTAAATATTCCAAATTTAGTATAGTAAGAACGCATGAACATCTCAAGATGGCATCTACGAAAATATATATAAGATTTACATGGTTCATAACTTATACTAAAATAGTAACAGAACAGAACAGATACTTTATTAAGATTTGTACATTGTACATCATCTATAATACAATTAATATTTACAAGCATAACGTCAATATAATTAACTTTACTTTTAATGATTTTGCAAATAAGTTTTAAGAATGAAATGTTCTCTTATAAGACAAGAAATGTTTTTGATGAAAAAGTATCAAAATAAAAAAAAGAACTTTTGCAAAAACAACTACGAAAATAAGATCTAGATCTATATAAGATCTAGAATATGTACCGTACGAAAATAAAATCATAACAGTACTCTACAAAAATAAAATCTGTAAAGAAATAAAAGCTGTATGAAAATAATGTTCATACGAAAAAAGGTATATACCAAAATAAGATCTTGCTGTAAATAGTTAATACCTGTATGAAAATGTATATTATTTATGAAAGTACTACATGTACGAAAATAAGATCTGTAAACAGTTCAAAGTCAAAACCTGTATGAATTGATATTCGTACAAAAATAATTGAGAATATGATCTGTATGGAAATACTATTGTACGAAAATAAGATCCTATTGAAAATAAGATACATATGAAAATAATATACATGTATGTAAAAAAAAATAATACCTGTATGAAAATACTATATATACGAAAATAAGATCCTATAGAAAATGTGATCTATACGGGAAAAAAATAAGATCTGTAAGAAAATAATACGCACGAATATAATATCTATATGAAAAAAAGATCTGTATGAAATAATGTCTGTTTTTTACTAAGATTTTTACGAAAATAAGATCTGTGAAAATAAAAGCTGTATGAAAATAATATCCTTGTGAAAATAAGATTTATACGAAAATAATTAAGATGTGCGAAAATAAAAGCTGTATGAAAATAATATCCTTGTGAAAATAAGATTTATACGAAAATAATTAAGATCTGTACGAAAATAATGTCTGTATGGGAATAAGATTTATACGAAAATAATATTTGTATGATAATAATATCTTTATCAGAATGATATGAAAAACGACTCTATATGAAAATAATGTCTTTATAAAATAAGATCTTTAACGAAAATAAGATCTGTATAAAATATATCTTTTTGATAACAAAACCTGTAAAAAATCTGTAAAAAATAAAATATCTATATGAAAATTTGACTATGATAAATCGCCAATAAACATTTTTAATGATGGGCTTTAATAAGTGTGTGTCAATTACGATAAGTGCGAAAATCCAATAATCCAATCATCGTATTAGTGCATTGATTGCTGCCGACAGTCATGTGCACGTGTCATACGTTGTATTATTTTTTCCTTCTCTCAAATAGAAATATCTTGTTTATGCATTATCTAATTAAAGCACTTAAAGCAATAAAGTTATTTACTTTTCTTTTACTTAATATAGATATTATTTTCATATTAGAATCTACACGTATTTTCAATTATCTTTTATATTGGTAAAAATCATTTCCATATTGATATCTTATTTTCATATAGATATCTTATTGTTTACAGATTTTGATCTCTTTTTCGTCTCATTCTGAAACAGATATTATATTATGTTCATACTAATACATTTGTATTATTTTCGTATAGATCTTATTTTCGTAAGGATATTATTTTCATGCAAATTTCATATTCATAGATCTTATAAAAAGATTTGTAAAAATCTTAGTCGAAAACATAATTTTCATACAGATTTTATTTTTGCAGAGATCTTATTTTCGTATATGAGTAGATCATATTTTCGTGCAGACATATCAATTCATGCAGTAATTGTTTTTACAGATCTTATTTTCGTACATATATAGTATTTTCATACAGTTATTATTTTTTAACAAAGCTCATTTTCGTATATATATCTTATTTTGGCATAGATCATATTTTCAATTAGATCTTATTTTCGTACAAGTATCAATTCATATATACTACAGATCTTATTTTCGTATAGATCATCAATTGGGTCTTATTTTCGTACATGTAGTATTTTCATACATATATTATTTTCATACAGGTATTATTTACTAACAGGTCTTATTTTCGTATGTACATAATTTTCATGCTTACGGATCTTATTTTCGTTGAGTACTGTACAGTATAGATTTTATTTTCATGCAGTAGATCTTATTCTTGTAGTCGTTGTTTCTGGTTATTTGCACACTAGCTAATTCTTGCTTTTATTTTGATACTTTTTCACCACTACCTTTTCTTGTCTTATAAGAGAAGATTTAATTCAATTTATACAATCTTATTTGCAAGTAATACAATTTTATAAGTTATGATCTTATTTTCGTAATCGCCATCTTGGGTTATTTTCGCATGCCTTCTTTGTATACTATTTGGGAAATTACCTTGTATGCCGCACAAACGTCTAATATTTCATTACAAAATACTTCATTTTTTATTATTTCATTCATACAAATCATTTAATATCAACAAAAATACGTTTTCAATACATTTTATCAAAAATAAATCTTATTTTCGTAGACCCGATCGTATTTTCGATTTACACGGCAATTCAAGCTATTTTCGTACGATAGTATTTTCGGCTCAAACTTCACTTTTTAAAATATTATTTTGGTTCTGAAATTTTAATTTGCTGTAAAATCATTCAATGAATGCATATAAATATATTTTAAATAATTATTTCAACAGATAAATGCACTATTTAAAAAATAAATCTTATTTTCGTAGCCGCGATCTTATTTTCGCGAAAATAGCTTATTTTCGGTATCCATCTATACCGTTCTGAAATGCAATGGAAATGACCAGTAATCCAGGATTCAAACCAGTGTGTTATAGAATGTCGCATGTTACATGCCTTGAGGCATTGATTTATAATTGAGTCAATTGTTTGACTCTGTAATTTTTAAAGAAACACCCAATAGACATACTGATTTTGTCTTCAAGACTCAACATATGTTTTTTTTGCTCAAGGTATCAATATTAAGTTGTCATTGACTGCATGTGATTAACCATTGGCAGAGTGTGACATATTGATTTAAGCTCGATTATACAAAATATATATAAAGCTGTCCTACTCGAAAGGAAAATCTGCATCCAGATTTCAAATTAAAGTTTTTGTGCAGTAAAATATTTTTTACGATAACTTTTTTCTCTCTTTTATTTAAAAACTTTAAAAACATAAATGCATATAATATTTGTAAAGATACTATTATTTGTATAGATAGTACTTTTTAACATGTCAAATATGATCAACATGATTAGGATAAGAAGCATCAAAAATGTTAATTTTCTCCATTGGGAAAATTAGAATATTCAGACTATGCATTGATGTTGTAAATGTAACTATACATAAATTAATCATGTTTAAGCTACATTTTATTTTAATATATCATTATAATTTTTAATAGTCTATGATAATTTGTATCATTTTATGGTCTGCTTTATCGGTAGTAGTTTTATAATCTACATGTACATGTAAATGTGTTCTTACAGTTGCACTGAGTGAATTGTCTGGTTACCATGTTAGTCACAGTTGTCTGTTTTTGTGAATGTTTCTAATTTTTAAACAAATTGTCTTTTCTGTCAGTGAATTTTGTGTAAGTTTAGCTTCCCAGGTTTGCAGTACTACCATTGCCTCTTTTTGTAGACATTTAATTGGTTTTAAATTGCCTCCACCATCAAAATTCATGATTTGCTAATAGTAACTTTTGATTTTAAATTAATTCAATTTTTTTTTAGCTCACCTGAGCATATGCTCAGGGTGAGCTATTAGGATCACTCTTTGTCCGTCGTCCGTCGTACGTTGTCCGTTCACACTTTTCAAACGACATCTCCTCTGAAACCATAAGGCAGATCATAATGAAACTTCACAGGGATGTTCCTTGTGTGATAAGCCTTAACAAAGTTGTTCAAAGAATTCGATTGCATGCAGAACTCTGGTTGCCATGGCAACCAAAAGAAAAAAACTTTAAACATCTTCTTCTAGAAAACCAAAAGAGCTAGAGCTTATATATTTGGCATGAAACATCTTCTAGTGAGTGTCTACCAAGATTGTTCAAATAAAATCCCTGGGGTCAAAATTGGCCCCGCCCCAGGGGGTCATTGATTTTCCCTATATGCATATAGTAAAAACTTAAAAAAAATTTCTTTTAAAGAACCCAAAGAGCTAGAGCTAAGATATTAAGCATGAAACATCTTCTAATAAGTGTCTACCAAGATTGTTCAAATAAAAGTCCTGGGGTCAAAATTGGCCCCGCCCCAAGGGGTCATTGATTTTCCCTATATGCATATAGTAAAAACTAAAAAAATCTTCTTCTAAAAAACCCAAAGAGCTAGAGCTTAGATATTAAGCATGAAACATGTTCTAATGGATGTCTACCAAGTTTGTTCAAATAAAATCCCTGGGGTCAAAATTGGCCCCGCCCCTGGGGGTCATTGATTTTCTCTATATGCATATAGTAAAAACTTAAAAAATTTTCTTTTAAAGAACCCAAAAAGCTAGAGCTAAGATATTTAGCATGAAACATCTTCTAATCGATGTCTACCAAGTTTTTTTAAAAAAAAAGCCCTGGGGTCAAAATTGGCCCCGCCCCAGGGGGTCATTGATTTTCCCTATATGCATATAGTAAAAACTTAAAAAAATCTTCTTTTAAAGAACCCAAAGAACTAGAGCTAAGATATTAAGCATGAAACATCTTCTAATGAGTGTCTACCAAAATTGTTCAAATAAAAGGCCTGGTGTCAAAATTGGCCCCGCCCCAGGGGGTCATTGATTTTCCCTATGTGCATATAGTAAAAACTTAAAAAAATCTTCTTTTAAAGAACCCAAAGAGCAAGAGCTAAGATATTTGGCATGAAACATCTTCTAATAAATGTCTACCAAGATTGTTCTAATAAAAGCCCTGGGGTCAAAATTGGCCCCGCCCCGGGGGGGTCATTGATTTTCCCTATATGCATATAGTAAAAACTTAAAAAAATCTTCTTTTAAAGAAAATCTTCTTTTAAAGAACCCAAAGAGCAAGAGCTACGATATTTGGCATGAAACATCTTCTAATAAGTGTCTACCAAGATTGTTCAAATAAAAGCCCTGGGGTCAAAATTGGCCCGCCCCAGGGGGTCATTGATTTTCCCTATATGCATATAGTAAAAACTTAAAAAATCTTCTTCTAAAAAACCCAAAAAGCTAGAGCTTAGATATTTGGCATGAAACATGTTCTAATGGATGTCGACCAAGTTTGTTCAAATAAAAGCCCTGGGGTCAAAATTGGCCCCGCCCCAGGGGGTCATTGATTTTCCCTATATGCATATAGTAAAAACTTAAAAAAATCTTCTTTTAAAGAACCCAAAGAGCTAGAGCTAAGATATTAAGCATGAAACATGTTCTAATGGGTGTCTACCAAGATTGTTCAAATAAAAGCCCTGGGGTCAAAATTGGTCCCGCCCCAGGGGTGTCATTGTATTTAACTATATGTGTATAGTAAAAACTTAAAAAAATGTTCTTTTAAAAAACACAACGAGCTAGAGCTTAGATGTTCAGCATGAAACATCTTATGGGTGTCTACCAAGTTTGTTCAAATAAAAGCTTTTGGATTAAAATTGGCCCTGCCAGGGGGTGGTGGGTGGGAAGGTCATTGTTTTTCATTATATGTGTGTAGTAAAAACTTAACATCATGAAACATCTTCTAATGGGTGTCTTCCAAGTTTGTTCAAATAAAAGCCTTGGGTTTAAAGTGGCCCCGCTCCAGGGGCCTATATACAGGTGAGCGACCTCAGGGCCATCATGGCCCTCTTGTTTTGAAAAAGTTTCATGCATGTTAACAGGTCAGTTTTTGTGTGTCACCCTGTTTCCAGTGTCTGAGTCAGTTGCTGTTGTCTGTCAACATAACGTCTCCTAAACCTTTTGACCAAAAGTGATGAAACTGTTCAGAAATGACCCTTAGATGGTCCTGTACAAAAATTGCTCAAACGATTCAATTTCTGCTGAACAAAATGTCCAGCAGATAAACTTTTAAACATCTTCTTAGTTTCTTGGTAGATTTTGATAAAACTCTACAAGTATGAGCAATAGGACTGGTGATCCTTTATGAAAATTGCTAAAATTTTCTTTTTAATTACTTCGCAGATTTTGATGAAACTTGAAAGCAAATAAAGCATCTAAGTTGAAACTTTTATTTTTTCTTTCTTTAGAAAAGGTAAACATAAATGATATGTTTTATAATATAAAATAATTGATTTGGAGCATGATTAATGATAATTACCTGAAGAAATTAGCACTGCAGAATCAGTGAATGTGAAATAATTTGTCAATTAAATGTATCTAAATGTAGCAATATGTAAACAAAGTTTAATTTTGACTTCCATACAAAATACTAAATTACTCTAGCAGCTAGCTGCACTTAAATTGCCAAGAAGCAAATGATGATTCAGGCATATTCAGGTCACAAAGTAACTTAATAGAAACTATGACCAAAAATGAAAAAAGTTTTTCATACATAAACATACATGTGAACTCTCCCACTTTTAGCGGGAGACTCCCACTTTCTGCAGCCATATTTTTAAAGATTTTTCTTAAGATGAGGGGTATTTTTACAAATTAAAGAAATCTCCCTATTTTTGATGTCAGAACTTGCTTCTTGATTTATTGCAAATTCTAAATTCTCCCTCTTTTTGAAGAAAAATCTCCCACTTGATCATCGAAAAAAGTTCACAATCATGTATGCATAAAAATTTAAAAAATTGCTGTGATTTAAATTAATGGGCCTTAAATAGGAATGACCTTATGAAATCTTGTCTATATGTAAACATATCAAAAGGTTATTGATTAAGGTTAAAGGGGAATTTATGTTGGCCCTCTTAGTAATGTTAAAGCTGCATGAAATAAAATATGTAAACATATTTTTTCCGTCGGCTTAAAACCCAAGCATTCTATAGTTTCGTTAACATTTTTAACAGTATTGTTGTAAATGTCATTAAAAATTGTTCATAAGTTATGATTTTAAAAGGAAAACCCCACGGTAACTCTAAAGTTAGTATACGAATTTTAACATGCAAGACTGGTATAATTAGCTGGTGTATGTGCTACTTCACAGTGGTAATTAAATCAATTGTTACCATGTGGATCACAGCAAACATGAGATATTCTGGTGCAAACAAACTTTTACTGTTTTAGTTTCACTGTGCATTCGCCCTGTTGTTAATAAAAACGTAATCATCTCATAAAAGATATCGAATTTGTATGAAAACTTCCGTAATATAATGCTGAAATATACCATTAAATTTGGACTGCTACTTTAAAATGTTTGTTGATTTTCTATTGATGTAAGGAATTTTGCCACCCAAAGGCGGAGTTTCTCATGCAAAAAGAAATTGTACTCCCAATTTCGCTACAATGAGGTTGCAAAATTGTAGGCTTATAAAACTCATTTTGTTTGTCTGGACACCAAAATAAGAACGGAAGTCGATATGAAACACATTCAATTAACGAAATGTAGCTATTTCTTTTTTATGAAATTTATTTAATGTAACGTCTTTAAGTACATTTTGTTATTGTGATTGTTTTCAATCAATTTTGTATTAAGATATGTTGATAATACTAATAATGATAAATTACGTGATTTTTTTTATTCAAAGAAAATACTACTCCTCTGACTAGGCTATTCAACTTACTACTTTTTCATTAAAATTCTAAAGAAGCTAACAATTGACACACATAGAAATACTGGGCTTGATGAGTCTGTTACAAGCTTTCATTTTGTGTTTTGTATTCTTAAGAGATATCCCATTGAAAGCAACCTGTGTAATTTGAGATAAAGCTTCTTAGTTGTATACTACAATTTTTAAGTACCCGTCGGAGTTCAATTTGTTTTATCTACTGATTTACCTTTGCTCAAACTTCCGTGTCTTCCTGTCTGTATTATGTACATGTATGGTGATTAGTTTATAGTATGATAGTTGTGGTTTGACATCGCTCAGTGTTTATACTGTACTGTTTAATCCTTAATCAACTTTCTCTTTTGTTGTTGTTGTTTTTGTGTGTTTTTATATGGGGGGGGGGGGGGGGGGGTGCACCAATATAAATAATGACTGAGGGAATAATACCTCAGGTGCCCTTCTGTACATTATTCAAGGCAGGAACGAGCTCTTGAGTTGAACCAACACCATTCTGTAAGCTAGCTGGATAGTATTCATACATGAAATAATCCACAGACTTTCATGAATTTTACCTCTTATTGAAGTTATTCTATTATTTAGTTAACAAGCTCTTTGATACTTATAATGCATGTCGTACTCAAATCTATTCTCTATGACAAATATTTACAAAAAAAAAAATGTTTTGTTCCATGTTTAAAAAAAGACAAGAATTCCTTTCTAGAATGGAAAGTCACATAATAAAAACTTCTGACAGGGAAAAAATGCTATGTGTCACAGTAAGTCTAGCTGTCATTGTTAAAGTAGATAATCCTGATAAGAATATTTTACTTTTTGCTACAAGTGTGCTTTATCAGTAAAGATGTCCTTTATTCATGCCAGTAAAATGTAAACAAAATAGATCAAGAAATATGTCAGTCAATATTCATTTATCTGATTTTATAACTCAGATATATCCAATTTTTGATTTTGTTTATTCCAAAAATTTTTATTTTGTGATTGAAATATTTTGTTATTCCTACTTTACCTACTGACTCAGATATTCCCAAGACCCAAAATTTTGGAAACATGGTACTGTTAGGGATTGTGACAATGGCAAGACATGACCCCTTTCTATTATGAGGTAATTAGGTCAAGGTCACAGTGCCATTTTCATGTAAAATCCTTGTTTAATCAATCTTTAATTGAGGAAAAAGGTATAAAAATTTTAATCTTAGTTTGGACATTGCCTGCAGCCAGTATATGATCCTTTTTGGGGAAAAAATGAGGTCATCAGGTCAAGGTTACAGTGACAGTAAATATCTTGTCTGATAAATAACTTGAAATACATGTAACTTGCTTTTCGAGGGGGAAAAATGAAATACATGAAGTTGATAAGCATGATTTCCATGCTTTGTTAACCAGGTTTTCCGAAGGAAAAAACTGGTTATTAGATTGAGGTATGTCGGCGGGCGGCCGGTCGGGCGGGCGGGCGGACGGCGGGCGGGCGGGCGTAAACAATTTCTTCTGTGCGCAACTCCTCCTACATTTCTCAACGGATTTTGACCAAACTTTCACAGAAGCTTTGTCATCAAGTGCCCTGGCGCATATTGTCGGGGTTTTGCGATTAGATAATATTTGACCTAATTATGGCCCTTTGTTTTTTTTCCTTATATAAAATATATAGTGAACAATTTCTTCTGTGCGCAACTCCTCCTACATTTCTCAACGGATTTTGACCAAACTTTCTCAGAAGCTTTGTCATCAAGTGCCCTGACACATATTGCCAGGGTTTTGCAATTGGTATATATTTTGACCTAATTATGGCCCTTTGTTTTTTTTCCTTATATAGAATATACAGTGAACAATTTCTTCTGTGCGCAACTCCTCCTACATTTCTCAACGGATTTTGACCAAACTTTCTTAGAAGCTTTGTTATCAAGTGCCTGGCACATATTGTCGGGGTTTTGTGATTGGATAATATTTGACCGAATTATGGCCCTTTGTATATTTTTTCCTTATACAGAATATATAGAGAACAATTTCTTCTGTGCTCAACTCCTCCTACATTTCTCAACGGATTTTGACCAAACTTTCTTAGAAGCTTTGTTTTCAAGTGCCTGGCACATATTGTCGGGGTTTTGTGATTGGATAATATTTGACCGAATTATGGCCCTTTGTATATTTTTTTCCTTATACAGAATATATTGTGAACAATTTCTACAGTGCGCAACTTCTCCTACATTTCTCAATGGATTTTGACCAAACTTTCACAGAAGCTTTGTCATCAAGTGCCCTGGCGCTCACTAAATTCCCATGTTTCTTCCAAGACATCATTCAAGTATTTTTTTAAAATTGTGAACATACTTTTCTTGATATCGCACAAAACACCACACGCCAATATTGTTGACAAAAGAAAATGACAAGAGACGCAAAAATGCAAAAATTAAGCAAAAATAAAGTACTGTTTACCTTTCTAAAACATTTGGGAAAAAAAGGCAAATAGACAACATAAAATTTCTCAATCATTTTTGTTTGAGGAATATTAAAAAAGCCATAATTCCTCCTAAAAGTTCAATTAAAAACAAATGCCCCTTCATGACAAAGCTTCTGTGAAATATTTTGCTGAAAACCTGGTTGCATCGCATTGCGATGTTCCTTGTTGTCTTATTTTGTGTGTATTTCCAGTATTTATTATGTTAAAATATCACTATCAGTTATACATTTGCGACTGCAATACATTAATTGGAGTAATAATGTAAAATTATGTATGTTTCTTTTATATCAGTGATTATTGTTTTGTTTTTTCCCAATCATAATTATGAGTACATCTGTAGAGTTTTCTTTCAAAATTTCTTGCTTTGTTTTTATAAAAATAAATCAATGGAATCAAAGCAGTCTGCTGGCTACAGTTAAGTAAGGGGAATAATCAGCAATATTTTACCACCACAAATCCTGTATCATTGCACATGATCGTTTGCTTTGTTTTATTCTTTTAAATAACTTTGTGCCAGAAACAAAGTATTTAATTTCTGTACAATACATACCCATAATAATATACTAAGTTAAAATACATAATCACTTCTATTGGAAAATTAAAAAAAGGAATGTTTGATATTGCTTATATGTTACTACTATATAAATGTCCCTGATAATACATTAAGCTATCAAGTCATGTTTTAATGTTTCATTAAGGGTTCAACTTAGTTTCTACATTTTAAGTATAAGAAGTTAACACTTTTGTAGCAGATGCGTGAATTTATTGTCTCAATGAGAAATTATATATATTACAAAGATTATACTGTTATTTCTTCTCAGATAATGAGATTTATAGTAGGTACATATGTATGTTGACATTGAAAGTAACTTCTGATTTACAATTGACAAAAATATACACAGCAAATGGTTTACTGTCATAATTGTATTTAAATTAACATTTTTTGTTTTTATCTTGAGATTATGAATGTGTGTGTAGGCATTTTTTTGATCTGGTTGAATAATTATACTGAATATTTATAAAATTATATAGACCTGTCTTGCCATTGGTAGAATATCATTTTGAATCATCATTGTTTAAAGTTATTTCAACAAAAATTCATAAATTGGAAATATGATTTGTTTGTAGAATTCTGATTAAAAGCTGATGGTGCATGCACAAAATCATTGTAGCAGGCAATTGTCTGTTTATTTTGTTTTCATTCTCTAAGTGATTCATCTGCTAATTGTTAAAAGAAAATTTCAAAAAATGTTATAAAATAGGATATACATATATAGTATGACTTATGTAAAACGAAATGAGATTTTTATCACGGGGAAGATTTTAGCTATTTTAAGCACATAATTGTTACTGTTTATTGTCAGTTAAGTCATGCATAACGTTACGTATGACGTTCTTTGTGCTTTCATTGGAGTAGAAAAACGTAATGTCATGGATGTACATTCTACAGTATTATCTTAATATTAATATACATACTGAGATGACACCATTTGTGTATAAATCTGTAATGATCAAAGTTTAAAGTCTGATGTCAGTTAAGCTGTTTTTTTACCTCTTGAAAGATTTGATAAAATTGTTTCAACTGTCATCTAGTTTATTGATAAAATCATGAAGAAATGTAAAAATAAAGAATGTACATGCATGGATTTATTTTCATGTGACCAAATATTTTATTTAAGGAATGTTTTCTTTGTCTAAAGTTTGGAAGTATTATAAGGAATTTAAGTTTTGTTTTACGGTAAGAATCTAATACCCTATGACATATATACATAATATGTAAGAAATATGATAAGTTTTAGTGGGAAATGTCATAAAATTTTATAAAATTGATACATGATAATTATATACTTATATGGAAATGGTCACTTCACAATTAGTGTGTAACATTTGGAATGGCTCACTTTATCACAGTTTAAGCTCTTCAGCGCACCTGTTTATATACCTGAATATGATATATATATCATATAATATATATGACCTGAACACCGCAGCAGAAGAAAGAGAAATGTTTAAAAAGTTTTGGAAACCTGTGAGAACTAACTTTACCAGAGTTTATTTGTATAGGAATAAGATGGATGCCATGTTTCTCTGTTACATCCACTACTTACTATACACACTCTTGCATGAGCACAAGAAATAATTGTTTGGTTACTATATAAAATTAACTCCTCATAGGTTTTCTTATTTTCAGGTAACATTCCAATGACAGGCAATATTAAAAATGAATGAAGAAGTTCTTACGCACAAGCCTTCAAGATCATTATCTAAATATGTAAATGAAGCATTCAGCTTCCTGAACGTTGAAGATGTAGACGAACCAAATGATAAAGACACACCTGTGTATATCTCAAAAGAATTGCAAACAGTTGTTGAAGGTAAAGTGTCAGAAACTGTAAATGGAAACATACATGAAATTGATCATCACAGGAATGGAGATCCAGAAGAGTTTAGAATAGAAACTACTGTTGTGGATGAGGAGACAACTGTGAATGGGGAAACCGTAGGTGTAAATGGTCAAATATATAATCATGATAAAGTAAACGGTGATGGAGGTGAATTTTCAATTGTAACTTTTGTAGAGAATGATCATGGTGAGAAAAGGGGTGTAAAGGGAGAAAACTTTGGTAAAATAAAGAGAGGTCTGATTGAGATTAATCCTGTGTATGAAGTAAATGATGATTTAATAGCAGATAATGAGGTAGTAGGAGTTAATGACGGTAGTCAGGGTAACACTGAAGAAACCTCTAGTGAAAACCAGACATCAAAACTTGACAAAGATGCGGGTAATTCTAATGATGATGTAAGTACAGGTGAAAATGGTACAAGTATTACAAAAGAAGGTATTAACACTGAAAGGCTGTCTGTTGTTATTGATGATGAAGTTGTAGAACTGAGGAAGTCACCTGATGTAGTCAGGTCTCGTCAGTCCCGGCAACCAACCTGGAGAAAAAACCAACATGTTGTTAGTGAAGCGTTCAACTTTCTTACAGACATTGACACTCAAGATTTGGATACAGTGACAGACAGTGTATTAATCAATGGTTTCAGTGTCAAAACTTGTAGTGAATGTGGTCAGAATTTAACACATGATGATAAAATTTCTGTAGAGGATCAAGGGCAATTACTCTGCAAACATTGTGAGTCTAAACATACTGAGAAAGGGGAGGTAACTAAAATCAAAGCAGAATCAGGGAAAGTTAATGGACTAGATTCTGAAGCAGGGGAGGTTAATGGGGTTAATGGAGAAACTGATGATGTTGGTGAATTGCCTGATTCTAAACCAGGAATTACTAGAAAGAGGAGATTAGTTCCACAGAATAATACTGATAATGATGACGGGAATTCATCAGATGAAGACAAAGGTAAGAAATGCTACTGTTGTCTATCGTAGTTATCTTTCCATGATTTCTTTTTGCAAAAAAATATTCAGAAATTATTTTGCATTTTCCCATTGAGCTGTCATTGATGAACAATTTTGTCTGGATACATCATTCAGTGGAAACCTTTTGAATACATGTTATAAATTATCATCATGGCGTTCTACATGTGCAACATACTTTTCTTGTTGAGCACTGAAAAGTTCATGCCTGCCAAGAGAAAAGGAGGGAAGTGACCACTCTTAAGACATAATTGAAAGAATATTTGCACAAGATGGGGGAAAATGTAAAATGTGGAATGTTGATCATATGTGTAATTGCGACAACGGACATTTAATGACAGCCCTTATTATTTATACAATGATCATACATTATAAACAATTTTTGTACTGAAGTTTTTATAGCACTAGATTGTACGATTATTTTCCCACTTATTTCGGTAAAGATGATATTGTATAAATACTTTATGTATCAGATGCCACTCTGCATGGTCAACAGATCATACAGTCAACATGAGATGGGTTAATGTACGCCAAGGTGTTAGCCATTTGTGATAACAAAAAAAGTAATTTTCAAAGTGCCTGGAGTGATCGAGCTAGTTTTCAATGAATTTTCATACTATCTATTCGACACAGGTCTATGATTTCTTTTATAAATGATAAAATCACACTACCCTAATTTTGTTATCATAATGGCAGTCTTTTCAATGTCCACCTGAGGTAACAATTATATGACAAAGGGTGATATTACAGACTGGTGAGAAATGAATTAGGGCAGTTTTAACAGGCAAAGTCACGCAAGCTATAACAATTTTTCTGATTTGAGGGAGAAAGGCCATGAGGGTTCTGTTTATTTTATTTTACTCTACTAACTCTAAGCCAATGATGTTATTGAAGAATAGATGAAAACAATAATATAACAGTTTGAACTGTTTTATAAAGTAATGTTTACATGTCGATAGCCAATAAATTTTAAAACCTTGTTAAAATTTTCAAAATACATAAAGTATTTTTTTTATTATCGACGTGAAAAAAGTAATTAAAAAATAAATGTAACTGAAGATGTACCTATATTCCAAGATTCCAAGGCTTTCAAGCATTATATTTATGATCAGTTATGTTCAGTCTATATTATTTGAAAAAAAAACTTCTTTTTTTTTTAGTTTATATTATTTGGAAGAATTATTAAAACTTTTTTTTGTATTAACTTGATAGAATAAGATTGTTTTTTATTAAATTTAGATATCAGAATTTAAGTAAAATTACACCCTAAAGTTTTACTTTGAAAAAAAAAATTGTTTCTTTAAAAATTAACCAAAACAAATTTTAAGTTTACAAGTGAATCAAAATAGTTTCTATATTTACACAGTTAAAGATAACATTATAGCCAATGTAGTTTTCTAAAGGATCCAATTTCAAAATAATGCATTCTTTACAAATTTACAATGTTACCCTGAAGGTAAAATTATAACATGTGACATAAATCTACCCTTTGTCTGATTTAAAATTGCATGAGAACACTTTTATTACTTTATAAAGTAAAAATTGTTAAATAACAATCATGTATATTTATATTGTGCAAATTATTACCCTCACTATGCGGAATATCTAAAAATAGACTTGTTCATCTGTCAATCTACAATATTATAACCATTCTGATTCATCGTTTTTGGAGAAAATTTCAAAATATGTATGTGTAAGGCCATCCTTAAAAAAATGTTTGTTTGGAGTAACCCGACCCAGAATTTTCAAGGTGGGTAGGTAGGTCGATTTTTTTTTTTTTTTTTCTTTTTTTTTTTTTTTGAACTGTACTTCCAAATAAACATGGAATTTCAAAATGCTGGACAATATATGCTTTGTTTATCTGGTAACAATTAATAAATTGATAACTGAATTCTAATTTAATAAGACCTACATTTTATTTCTTCTATTAACCTTTAAAAGAACGAAAACAAAGCACAAGGCATAATTTTTTTCTGATTCAAAAAAATAATTTTTTTGATCCTGACCATGAAAAAAAAATTTGAGTAGGGGCAAATTTTGTGAGTCTGTCGCGTTACTGCAAACGAACATGTTTTTAAGGATGGCCTAATGATTCAGAATAGCAAACAGTGCAGACCATATATGCCGGCTGATTTTGGTCTGCACTGGTCACATGGGTAGAAATTCTGTTGCTGCTAGCCGGCTCAGGTTTAATTGATTTTGATGATTTTATATCTAATTATCTTAAATGTAAATCTATTTCAGAACATGTGAAGTACTACATGTAAAGAGTGTTCAGTTTTCTTTAAAAATAAAAACTGTAATATAAGTTGATAAGGACAATATCTATTTTGTAGTAGATTTAAAGTTTTCTGCCCTACAAAAAATGAATGACAATTTGTAAAATGGAATGTCAATTTTCGTGATTTAATTTTGCATATGCCCTTTTTTCTGAAAAGGAAATTTGAATTTACTTTTCTATATCTTCATAAGGATAGGTTATCTTGGGTATAAGTTTATTGTCAGCCTTAAGTTCAGTCAGTGTAACTAATTGCCTTTGAATTATTTAAAAGGGTGTCCTTTATTTTTTGTGGGTATGTTACACATACTTCCTGGTTGCACCCTAAAAATAAACTTCCAGTTAATTTAATAAATCTGTACAGTCATAATATCTAATGAAACATTTGTTTTAAAAATTATTATTAAACAGTAAAATTATGTTGTTTTCATATATAAATATAATGTTACTAGTATTGTTCATTTTCAAAAGAGTTGTAACAGAATATGTCACACATGAATATTGTATAAACAGAATGAAATGTTCAGGAACAAAGTATTATTCTGCTGTTTAATTTACAGAGAGATTTAAATAACATTAGCAATTATTTTTGGCAATTCACTCCTACTTTAAGGAAATACACAAACACATTTCTATTAAAGGTTAAAAGATTTCTAGCTGCGTAGGTTCAAAGAGTTTCCATCTGTATGCTTACAGCTTCCTACACAATCAAACTAAAACAAATTCTGTATTTGTAAACTAAACATGATGAATATTTTAAATGGACTTGTCCAGGTTTCATTTTTGGAACTGTCCATTATCAGTTTTAGGGATAGTCATTTGTATGAAGAGGAAAATTTTCAGCCAACACTGTTCAGAGCCTGGGCAGACTAGCACACCTGGGTATATTATATTGGTGGCTCTAAAAACCTAGTCTTAAACTTCTACCTCTTGACAGGCTTTGTTCTGTAGTCAATGTTAAAGTTTTCTTTCAAATTCTATCTAGGTAATTAAAATAAACAGAAAAAAAAAACAACCTTGTTCAACACTGCACATTTACAATGTTTTATTCTAGCAGAATGTATGTTAATTGTTTTAACTTATAATAAAAAAACAATTTAGCAGTGAAAGCCCTTATTTTCCATATCAAACTTACCTTTAATAGAAACCTTTAAGCTGACAGTGAAGGTCATACAACATGGCCAAATTAAAAAATGCTTCAGACAAGAAGGTTAAGATTTATTAGACCATTGTAAAAGTATGATTATATTTTTCAGGTGTTTACAGGGAGAGTTTCCGCAAGTCTACCTGGCTATATATTGGAGACAATGAAGAGATTAAAGAAAGAACGAACCATTCTAACTTTATATCATTGTCTGACCTTGGGGTAGATACTTGTGACACAGGTACGACACCTCTAATTTCGCTTTCATATTTTGGTTAGCTAATTATAAAAGGTCTTTCAAGGTACTTTTGACAGAACCGGCCACATACTCTAAAAATATTATTAATTAGTTCCAGCATCATCATACTGATCATACATGTATTTCTCTACTTTATTATTTCATAATAATTATATATATTGTATAAAGAAAAGACTGAAAAAAATATTAATAAAAGTCCATGGTTGGCAGTTAAAAAAGGGGGTAGGTAGTCCAGATATAGAAGGTAACATTTCCCTCCTTAATGTTAAGATTATAAGTTTTTACACTTAATCTTATCTTTGATGAAGATCTTGGTGGTAAATATACCCAAATAAACTGTAGCTTGGATGGGAATATTGTGTTTCTTAAATAGATGATGCAGACCAGGATGAAAAAGTCCACAATCTTATCTGATATATGTGTATATGTGTTTCAAAATCATAGTAATGTATAGTTTAAATACTGTATTAAGCGATGTAGAGGACGGGGCATAAATAATTGAGAAATTTTTGAATGATGAATTTTGATCTTGTCTGGTCAGCCAACTATATAAGCTCAATTATGAGGGATAGCAATTTATTTGTAATCCAGAGGTTGGTGGTTTGATCCTCAGACTAGGCAAATTTTCTCCTTAACAATTGGTCTCTGACATTGAGTTTAATATTCATTTGTTTCTCAACTTTCAACAAATCTTTCCCAATTTCTGAAGTTTTGGTTATAATCTCAAAATTTAACATAATTAAAAAATGGCCTGTTTTATTGATTATTTCAGATAGCATATTTGGTGACAATGTTCCATCTATGTCACCTTTGCCAGACTTTGGTCACATACGAAATGACTCGGTCGGTACAACAATGTCTGAACAAGAGTTCCGGAACCAGTATAACTCTGTTGCTAGGAGATTTGTGAAGAGAGCCGACAGTCAACAAGAGTACAAGAGATTTACAACCAGGGGATATGGTAGGTTTCAAATAATGCTCATGTTGTGAATCTCCACATTTTATCCTTTCAACATCTTAAGCGGCCTTGATTTTTATTGTGTAGATTTCAAGATTTTATTGATAAGTCTTTAGGCCTCCGACCCGTAAACATTTACAACATATGATATTAATACATAGAAAGTGAGTGATACAGTGAATTTTCTAGGAATATTCTTATGATTTATGCGAGTCTATTGAAAAAGTGTGAGGCAATGTACTTTCTGTAGATGAAAATGTATGAGGTAAAAATTGAAAAAACCTTTTACGACATCAGAAAAAATCTCTAAAAAATCAGTAATTCTGAATTTCTGATCAACTAATCCCAAGAACAAGTATGTTGTTACCTGGACAGGTACATGAATACATGAATACAGGTCTGATAGGCAAACAGAGTATATCTGTAATTGGAGCACATACATAGCAATCTTGTAGCCAGTGACGGGGCCAGGCTTAAGGTAGTTGTTTTGTAGGTTAATAGATTGCATAGGATGTCACTCTTATACAATCAGCAACAGTTTTTTTTTAAAACAATGAAGTGTACATTTATACACAATATATGCATATAAAGTAAGAGATATTAATTTATTTTAATTTATGAGTGCATTGTTATATAATATGGCATGTTATGCATGTCAGTTGTTTGTAAATAATCATTCAGTCATACAGTGTTAATAATGTTATAAAAGCTTTACTGAACACACCATCTCGATATAGTGTAATATAACATGATTGTGTACATTAAACCTATACTATATTTCTTAAACTTTGATCCGTCTTTCAAGAATGGTAATAATATGCCAGTTGACATTGAAAAATACGTAAGCTAGTATCTTGTCAACACGTTATTTGAGGTCTGGTTAATGGTAGTATAATCAGTTTTACCTTGATTATTTATTGAATTTAATTTTATTGTAACGTATCTGCATCTCTTAACTGTGAACCTGTTGTACATGTTGTAACCAAAAGTGATTACCCTTTGTCAGCACTACTGTATAATGCCAGGCCAGCCTGCTCTTGCATTCAGACTGCCTAGGCTCTATACTATTGACTGATGAAACTTCAAAATTATTATCTTGATTTCCCCAAAATTGATAATACTGTTCCAATAATGGAAGCTGGGCTAATCCATTAAAAAATTTCAGTAAATTAAAGGTTAAAATAAAAAAAAAAATCAAATATTTTTCAAAACCAAAATTTCATAAACCTTAGCTAATAAAGACTGCATGCCTCATAATGTCACTTGTTTGTTTAAAGCCAAGTTTGCCTGAATGTTCATGTAAAACCATAGCAGATCTCAGTTATATTTCCTCATAAAATGACACCATTACTTGTTAGTCCAAGAAGAAGAATTGGACAGTGGTTCAATTGACACATACAATTCTTAATATCTTACATAGACTTGTCTATCAAGAGAACATTTATCAGCTTTAAGGCAATTTCCAAAATAAGTACAGGTATTAGTAGTTTCTCAACACCAAACAGTGCAGACCATGATCAGACTGCATAGATGTGCCATCCCATTATATCTTCATCTGCACTTGGTACATTCCTAGAATCTGTTGGCACCTGCAGGCCAGCTTTCATTAAAATTTGAGCTAAGATGAATACATGTATGTTTTAACTAACCGTTTGCTTTATTCAGGATGTGAATATTAAAGAGACAAAACATGATTTAACATTACAGTTAGAATGGCAGTATGGTATAGTAATTTATATATTGTATTTCAGATAATTTGAAATCATTTACCATTGAGCGTGACTCAAGTATGGAGTTTGGAATACATATATTAGACAGTAAACCTGCCATTATATCTGGAATAGATGCAGGTAAATAGTCACTTAAACTGAAAATATATTCTTTTTTATAGATTTTCTAAAGGAGCAAATATCTTTAGTGTGATGTTAGTATGTAACATGCATGTTGCCCAGTCCTAACAAGTACATGTAGTTACACATTCATTTTGTTTTGATATTTTAACTTTTTTGTACTGTAAGTAACTACCTACTATTGGAAAATGTAACCATAGCATTTATTAGAGGATATATGGTATTCTATTTTTTGTTGTTGTTGATATTTCAGGTAGTGCTGCAGAGAGTTCAGGGTTGAAGGAAGGTCAGATTGTTGTATCTATAAATGGGGTAAATGTTTTAGAGGCCAGCCATGATGAGATCATTAATCTGGTCACAAGAGGTCAGTATGGTTTGTCTTTCATCTCTTTTGCCTTAATTTTTTACTTTTTCAAAGTTCCTCTTAGGGTCTTTATATTTGATTTATCATTATGTGGAAAATTTAGTTTTATTGATGATTATGCTACTCTTGTAATATTTCAATTTCCCAACAGCTACTCTTGACTTGTCTTTAAACATATTGCTTTTATACGGGCCTTCAAAGCAAGTGTTTAAGTCTGGTATGAAGAAGCTATCCAGCTGGGAAACATTGGTGGTTCTACTCACATTCCCACATACGCATAAAAGGGCTACTGTTTTGCTCTGCCACCATTAAATTTAGAAAATTGCTGTATACCATTTCTTTGTGACTTAAAACAAACCCCCAAAAATTGTTTCTTTGATATACTACAGATTCTAAGACCCTGACTTTAGAGGTTGGGACAGGAGATACCTCGACTACACAAGATCTTCAAGTACCAGTGATGACTGGCTATCTACAGAAACAAGTCTCGTCTACTATATTTAGAACATGGAAACGGCGGTACTTCATCTTACGGAGAGATAACTGTCTGTATTATTACAAAAATGAAAAGGTAAAAACATAGAAGGTTACACTATTCCTCATCTCTCAGTTGTGACATTTTTTTCTGGTCCTTCCACATTATGATATACCTAATCTCGGTGTTAGTGTTTTATCTGTTCCTTCAAGGTCATTGATTTCAATATTTAGGAGTTGTATGATTGAATACTACTAAAGTTTGTGCTAGTGGATATGGAAATACAATTTGTATTTACAGTTTTCATCATCTCTTATGAACAAGTAAATCAATTTTAATCTGTAAAATTTTACCCTTTTGTTTTTTGATTAAATTGCTTCTGAATCTTCCTTTGTGGTGCTTCATTAAGTTTATATAATTTGTTAAAAAAGATGCAAAATTAGTAGTATGTAATTGATGGGAAAACTCTAATTACTGGTTGACCAACCATTGAGATGGGACCATAAGCATGCTAAAATCAGCATTAAAAACAAACTTAACGTTATTGCTTCAAATGTACATGTAGCTCCCCTTTTCCAAAATGTTTACTTGTGATGGTGAAGGAACTTTAAAATGATTAGGGATACAGTCACTAATTTGTAAGAGTTGTGGCCCTTGCTTTTCCTTTTAAAGCATAAAATATTTTTTAACTAAAAGTTTAAATGAATGATTTTAGATCAACAACTCGTGTTTTCCTTGATGCCTCAACAGGATAATCCTGTAATAAAAAAAAGTTTACTCTTCATTTACATTGTCATTATTCTCATAATATTATTCATAGAAAATATGTTGTGATAAACAACATACCAAAATACCTGTGCGTCTATGCAGTCTGACCAATTTGAGTATATTGAGATGCAATACAGTACTCTGCTATGAACTGTCCTGAATTCCTTTTTGATTTATTCATTCATAGTTTTTTTACACATCATTAAAATAAAAGGATAGAGCCAGGCCAACCTGCTACACTGTTGTTATCTAAATGCCTTTAATATGCTGTAAGGCAAATATATACATTACACAAATTCATCATATAAATGGTTAGACACAATGTGATGAGATATATTTTATATTTTCACAGGAAACAGATCCACTAGGGGCTATACCATTAAACTGTTATACAGTTTCAAGACATGGAGATCTTAACAAGTTTGGCTTCAAAGCTGAGAAATACAACTCTAAAACATTCTACTTTATGGCAGAAAGTAGAGAACAAATGACAAAGTATTAACTCATTTTATTGCATTAGTTTTAGTAAAATATTTGTATATATCAGTGAAATATCACATGGTATTTCACTGTAGAGCTAGGCCAGTATGAACATCTGTGCAGGCTGACCAATCTTTTATTTATACTGCATAATTGATGTCTGATAATAACAGAAATTGTGTTCATGTGATCTCTTTTAACAAGTCCTAACTCTTTCTTTGCATAATGATCTGTAAATATCATGATTAAATAATGGGGATGGCAACGAATACAAAAACTAATACTAAGTATTCTGTCGTTTATCCAACGGAGTACTCAGTTACTATGATGTTTAATAATGATCTTCAAACTTTATCACACAATATCAACACCAGCTACATGCTACTTTCGTTTTCTATTTAAGTTCATAGAATTTGTAATTATAAATAGGACTGCAAGGGAGGTAACTTAGAGTAACCAATAAACAAATTGATCAAAATTGTATCAATAGTATTATATTTTACAATTTAATTAAGGCACAAATTAAGGTAATTAAATATCATAAGAGGCCGAATGACGTAAGCAACACAGGTGTTTAATCCCATGCACGTGTCAAACTGTTGATCGCCTAGTTAAATTCAATATATCATTTTTGCACCTTTGCAAGGATGTCTTGGTTGCATTTAACAGGTATTTATGAAGATACATGTACATCTTCGAATTTCTGAACTAATTAGATACACTAATCTATCTAAATCACAAAACAATAAAGTAGAAATTACATATTTTTTCCAAGTAATCAAATATCAATTTTCTTAACCAATATTCTGACGTTTAATCAAAAACAGGTTACTCATTGCCATCCCTATTAAATATATAAATATTTAATGTGTGAAAATATATAATTTAAGTAATTCTATCCAGGTTATATTTAGGTTATTTTATTGCATACTTGTATTTAGCACTCTTGACATTGTTAGAGGGGATCACACTTGATGCCTTAACACCTTGTGTAAACAGGTGTGTTTAAGAAGAAATTGGTAATTACCAGCTATCCAAGACCAAGATATAATTAAAACAATGTGTTAAAATTGGCATAAAACAAGAAAAACAAACAGGATTTGTATACCTGGCCTAGCACAAGTACATACTAAGCTTATTGAAATCTCAAATTAAAAACAACAACAAAACAATCATAATAACCCAAGTGTCTTGATATTTCAGTTGGGTCGGGGCAATGAACGATGCTGCATCTAAAGGTAAAAGTAAGGTAAGACAGTCTTGTGATAATTAAAATTGAAAATAAATTAATATGTGAAATAAATATTCATTACAACTACCAAGTTGAATATTCACTCTTACTTTGGATTGATTGATGTCTGTGCTATTTAGAAAGTACTGGTAGGCAAAATAAATTTTTATAACACTTAAGCCCTAGTCTGATCACATAATTTCAGGTTATGATAATCTTAATTCAGTTAAGCTTTTCTTTGTTTTAGCTATTTAGGTAAGCAGACATAAAGAAAATAATCTATAATTATCTAATAAAACTACATGTATCTATCTATCTCGGTGAAAACTTACAATTTCTTTGACCACTGTTTCAATTGCACAGTCAAGTAAATTTGTATTTTAAATTTGAATTTGTAAGTAATTCAGTATTTTTCTACTTTGAATTCATGAATAAATCTTATTGCTTGTTTTCATCTAGGATTCATGGATGGATGTAACAGCCCATAATGTTGGGCTGCCGGCATTGAATATTAGAAGCCCAGATTGTTCGGGGTACTTGTTCAAGATGGGACGAGCAACCCGGCGCTGGAGAAAACGTTACTGTGTTCTCAAAGATGCTTGTATATACTACTACAAAAATGCTAATTCTAAAGAAGCTGATGGTGATTTTATATTATTTAACCCTTTACCTTGCCCTATATCTTTTAAAATAGTCCATTTTTTCTAATGATACCCTGGAAAAGAAGTTAGATGGAAAAAGCCATTCATCTTTTTAGTGTAAATTTTTAAAATCTGTAGACTGAATAGTGAACAGGGCAGATAATGGAAGTACTTTTGCCATGGTTACATGTTATTTTTTAAAGCATAATATGTTATCTCTTAAAACTGCTTCCACTCAGTGTATACTTGCTATTTATTTGGATTCTAAGGTCCTCATAAATACAGCAGAAATTTCAGAAAATTCATGATTGCTTTAGTGTAGCCAAAGCTAGAAATATTTATGTGATTTTATGATAGAAAAATTGAAAAGGTTTGCACTGTTTTCATTAGAAAACATTCTTTATTGTATGTAATGAAACAAAAAATGAGTGCCTCAAATTTAAAACAAACCATCTCCAAAAAATTTCAATGACATCCCTCGGATTTTGGGTTTGAGACCTACTTTGGTCAGGACCCTATTTCCTCATTTGACACCAGTACTGGTTTATACCATGAAGCTGACTTTCAAGAGAGTTTTTCAAATTATTAACTAAATGCCTTTGTCACAATATGACTTCAATTGATGATATTTAAACTAAAATTGAAAGAATGCTATCATAGCTAATTGTAGACATATTTTGGTTTATAGGCGTGGCACATCTCCATGGATATACGGTAGAGGTCAGTGGTGTGTCCGGGAAGAAGTTCAGTTTTAGTTTACGTCCACCGGAGACTCAGATGAGAACGTTTTCATTCTACACTGATAATGATACAGACAAAATGAGGTATGTTAAAGGGAGATAACTAATAAAATAATTGTGTAATTTATTGAATTAAATAGATGTTTTACTAAATAGTCGTGCCTATGTCTAAATCAGGCTAAGTGATGGCATGGCTTAGTTGTTAACTTGTTTGACTAATAATCCATGAATAGGTGAGTGGTTACGGTTGGTGACTTCACTTGCCCTAGCCAGTGAATGTAAGAGAGCTTCCTCTACCAGTAAAGCTGGTAAGTTGCCATATGATCTTTGAAGTGTGTGTGTTACTCGAAAAGATAATGATAAAAAACATACATGATGAATTTACTGATGAAATAATAATGTTGATATCATCTCTAAGTTAGATAACTTTTTTTTGTGGGTTTTTTTTTTGCCCTTGTTATTCTAATGAAATGAATATTAAAAAATCATGTCATTAATTCTATTACATGGTTTATTTACTGATAAAGCATATTTATTTTGTTTATAATGACCAAAAACAAAGTTTTCTTTAGAGAGTGTTTTGTTGTTTATATTATAGATGGGTCCAGTCACTGAATACATCAATCAAGAAATGGGTCAAGGTGGATTGATTCCTAGGCAATACTGATACATGACAGCTTTTGTTATTACATGATGCTTACAAGGTGGATTGAGTCCTGGGCAATACTGATACATGACAGCATTTAGCACACCTGTCACAAAGTGACATGGTGAGCTTTTGTGATCGCTTTTCGTCCAGCGTCTGTCCATCGTCCGTCCGTAAACTTTTAATTTAAATGACATCTCCTCATAAACTGCTAAGCCAATTCCATCCAAACTTCACAGGAATGTTCCTTTGTTGGTCAACTTTATAAATTGTTCAAAGAATTTAATTCCAAACAGAACTCTCGTTGCCATGGCAACCGAAAGAAAAAACTTCAAAGATCTTCTTTTAGAAAACGAAAGAGGTAGAGCTAAAATATTTTGCATGAAACATCATCTTTCCAGTGTTTACCAAGTTTTTTCAAATGAATGCCCTGGGGTCAAAATTGGCCCCACTCCGGGGAGGTCACTGATTTCCTTATTCCTGTATATTGTTAAAACTTAAAAAATCTTCATTTAAAAAAACCCAAATAGCTAGAGCTTAGATATTAAGCATGAAACATCCTCTAGTGGGTGTGTACCAAGTTTGTTCAAATAAAAGTCCTGGGGTAAAAATTGGCCCCGCCCCAAGGGTTCATTGATTTTCCTTATTTGTATATAATTAAAAAACTTAAAAAATCTTCTTTTAAAAAACCAAAATAGCTAGAGCTTAGATTTTAAGCATGAAACATCTTCTAGTGGGTGTCTACCAAGTTTGTTCAAATAAAAACCCTGGGGTAAAAATTGGCCCCGCCCCAGCCCAGAGGGTCTTGTTTTTCCCTTTATGTATATAGTAAAAACTTAAAAAATATCTTCTTTTGAAAACCCCAAAGAGCTAGAGCTAAGATATTTAGCATTAAAAATCTTCTAATGGGTGTCTACCAAGCATAACTTAAAACGTACTGGTTGGAATTCAAAACAACTTCATACAATGGTCAAGCACTATAAGAGGAAGTGCAATGAACAAGAACTATAACTCCATCTTCGGTATTTATACAGTAATTGCCCTTTGTTCCTTTTCTTTATCTTTCTGGACTTATTACAGAGTTATTCAATATAACTTCATCAATGGCCAACCACATTGAAAGGAAATGCAACATACAAGAACCACAACTATCTTTAATTGCCCACAACCATAACTCTATATTTCAATTATTTTACAAGGTATTCTTTTTCTAGTAACATCCTCATTTCCGATGCAGTCTTGTGGGGGTATTAATCACATTTAGTGATAGTTCTAGTTTTATTACCATTGACATGGTTAAAAATCATCTTCATTTTATTGTGGAAATAGTTCCTGCATGGTTATGGTTGTTGACTTCAAATCTTGTGCTCCTTGCTGTTCTGGCTTAACATTGTGTTTTAAACTCTAGATTCTTTCTTGTAAGGAATTTCTCCAACTGTCATATGGTATCTTAATGATATTACTTTGATGCCTGCATATGACTAAAAAAGTATGGAGAGGCACTTTAGATGTTCTTTTATTAGTAAAATTATGATAGACATTCTTTCATCAGTAAAACTATGAAATGATTACATGAATTAGTGTTTTGTAATTTAAAAACAACAAAAAGTATGTAGAGATTAGTACGGTGGCCAAATGATCAGGGTTGCAGACATACTATAAGCACTCTTTCTTAAATGAATGTTATGTTTGAATTTAGAAAGTGGTTACTGTTTTTATGATTGCTGATACATGTTAAAGGGTCTCAACTGAGGTTTTTTGACATGACGGGACTGGAAATAATTTTTTGAGATTATTACTCCATTTGATGTAAATCTATACTAATAACTTATGTGCAAAATTTCAGATCATTAGCTCGCTCTGTTTTTTCAGAATAATTATTATTAAAGTGACAAATAACCAAGAATTGAAAAGCGTTTAAACGCTTTTCACTCAAATCGGACTGAGAATAGCACAAACATATGATTTTCAATGTATTTCTAGTATATTTCTTGGTTATATTTCATTTATATTTCTGTTTTAAGTGCTCATGTTTATCTATGTGAAAAATTAAAATTTTATGTTTTAAGGCTTATAAACCTCAGTGGTGTTCCTTTTATGTATACCAGAGGTAACACACATAATAGCTCTTCCATTGATAACGCTGGAAAATCATGTGAAACATTATTTTCTTCTTAATCAATGGTGTATTGTTATTGAACACTTAAGAACTAGACACAATTGCATTGTAAATATGTAATTAACATAATATAGGATGACTGACCTTTAAATTGTAGGGCAAGGTTGAATATAAATTGTCAGTTTTTCAATGCATAAAACTTAATATGACTAAAGCATTATATATTTTTTATGATTGGTAGTTATGAATTATTTCCTTCCTGTATCAAATGATTTTTTAAAGATTTCTATTTTCAGTGAGTTGTCATTTTATATCTATTTTTATTGAAAACGTTCCATATTTTGCTAAGATTGATCTACTGTAACTATGGCAACATTTATCATGTATCTCATCTTGTTATTTATATATATTTATTTCGGACATTTTTTTAAGAATATGTTTAACTTAAAGGTTGTGCAATTTTTTTTATATATTTTAGAAATTTATCAATTCCTCGGAAGTTATTAGAATTACCTTGTATTGAGTTTGAAGAGAGGGTTGGGGGAGGGGGGGATTTGTGCCACTGTATTTAACAATTTATTATCTGGTGAATATACCATATGAAATTATAGAAATAAAATTAGAGTTCTATATTGAACAAATTTGTATAAAGAGGTATGAGGGTAGAAAAACATAGATGTATACAATGTATGAATATTTTATGCTCGCACCACTTTTTGCGGAAGGGATATATAGATTTACCTTGCCAATCCATCCCTCCTCTAAGCATCTATGAAGTTCCACTGTATCTACATAGTCCAGATTTCTTAGAATATTTGTCTTTGTGAGAATTTATGGACCTTTTAATTTGCCGCAAATATATTTGAGATTAGCTGAGTTATTTTCCATGATTTAGCAAAAATAAGCATATTTGGTGCATAACTCCAACAGTATAACTGCTATGTTTATACACACTAGCAACTATAGAGGGGTTGTTTTATTATTATTATGCTCCCCGAAAAATTTTGGGGGAGCATATAGTCGTCGGGTTGTCCGTCCTTCCGTCCGTCCGTACGTCCCAACTCGTGTCCGGCCCATAACTTAGTTATTTGAAGTCGGATTTTAAAACTATTTCACAGAAATGATCACCATATTGAGACGACGTGTCGCGCGCAACATTTGGGTCGCTACCTTGAAGGTCAAGGTCACAGCATGACCTTGCAGCAAAATCGTGTCCGGTCCATAACTTCGTTATTTGAAGTCGGATTTTAAAACTATTTCACAGAAATGATCACCATATTGAGACGACGTGTCGCGCGCAACATTTGGGTCGCTACCTTGAAGGTCAAGGTCACAGCATGACCTTGCAGCAAAATCGTGTCCGGCCCATAACTTTGTTATTTGAAGTCGGATTTTAAAACTATTTCACAGAAATGATCACCATATTGAGACGACGTGTCGCGCGCAACATTTGGGTCGCTACCTTGAAGGTCAAGGTCACAGCATGACCTTGCAGCAAAATCGTGTCCGGCCCATAACTTCGTTATTTGAAGTCGGATTTTAAAACTATTTCACAGAAATGATCACCATATTGAGACGATGTGTCGCGCGCAACATTTGGGTCGCTACCTTGAAGGTCAAGGTCACAGCATGACCTTGCATCAAAATCGTGTCCGGCCCATAACTTCTTTATTTGAAGTCGGATTTTAATACTATTTCACAGAAATGATCACCATATTGAGACGACGTGTCACGCGCAACATTTGGGTCGCTACCTTGAAGGTCAAGGTCACAGCATGACCTTGCATCAAAATTGTGTCCGGTCCATAACTTCTTTATTTGAAGTCGGATTTTAAAACTATTTCTCACAGAAATGATCACCATATTGAGACGACGTGTCGCGCGCAACATTTGGGTCGCTACCTTGAAGGTCAAGGTCACAGCATGACCTTGCATCAAAATTGTGTCCGGTCCATAACTTCTTTATTTGAAGTCGGATTTTAAAACTATTTCTCACAGAAATGATCACCATATTGAGACAACGTGTCGCGCGCAACATTTGGGTCACTACCTTAAAGGTCAAGGTCACAGCATGACCTTGCATCAAAATCGTGTCCGGTCCATAACTTCTTTATTTGAAGTCGGATTTTAAAACTATTTCACAGAAATAATCACCATATTGAGACGACGTGTGGCACGCAACATTTGGGTCGCTACCTTGAAGGTCAAGGTCACAGCATGACCTTGCAGCAAAATCCTGTCCAGCCCATAACTTTGTTATTTGAAGTCAGATTGTAAAACTATTTCACAGAAATGATCACCATATTAAGACTTCGTGTCGCGCCCAACATTTGGGTCGCTACTTTGAAGGTCAAGGTCACAGCATGACCTTGCAGCAAAATCCTGTCCAGCCCATAACTTCCTTATTTGAAGTCAAATTTTAAAACTATTTCACAGAAATGATCACCATATTAAGACAACGTGTCACGCCCAACATTTGGGTCGCTACTTTGAAGGTCAAGGTCACAGCATGACCTTGCAGAAAAATCTTGTCCGGCCCATAACTTCGTTATTTGAATTTAGATTTTAAAAATATTTTACAGAAATGATCACAATATTGAGATGACGTGTCGCGCGCAACATTTGGGTCGCTATCTTGTAGGTCAAGGTCACAGCATGACCTTGCAGCAAAATTGCGTTCGGCCAGTAACTTCGTTCCTTGAAGTCGGATTTAACAACTATTTCACAGGGATGATCACCATATTGAATCGACGTGTCACATGCAACATTTGGGTCGCTACCTTGAAGGTCAAGGTCACAGCATGACCTTGCAGCAAAATCATGTCTAGCCCATAACTTCCTTATTTGAAGTCTGATTTTACAACTATTTCACAGAAATGATCACCATATTGAGACAATGTGTTGTGCACAACATTTGGGTTGTTTTTACACTTTGAACTTTGCCTGTGACATAACTCTGACACTACAAGAGGTATACCTTCCTGTGTCCAAAACCTATTCAGGGAGCATCACCCGGTTCAACCGGCTCTTATTTTTTTTGCTACTAGTGGGATGGTATCCATAGCCCTAGACACATTTTCTAGTTAGTGAATTGGTAATTCTCATGTATGAATATTGTTGAGTGTTTAACAGTTCATAGGTAGTTTAGGATTTTTTTGAAAATACATTTCTTATTTTTTGATAGAGATTTGTCTTCCAGAAATGTACAGTTTTAAAATTGCATTTAAACTTTCTTCCATAAGGGGTAGCTGCCATATTGATTTGAGTGACATTGCAAAGTTCCAGTATTTGGATTGAAAGGCCCAGAGTCAGATTTCTAGATAAGGCTTAATTATTAATGAATGCTATTTGAATAGAAAGGTTGTGGGGAACAATGCATTTTTACATGATCTCATAATTCCCATAGTAAATTTTTGCAGTAAAAATCACACATTCACTAGCATTAAATTTTGTACAATGTCTGTCAGTGAATAAAAACTTACTCAAGTTGTTTTAAAAGGTTTTGAGCAAAACTATGACACAAATGAATATATTTCCTTTATCAAACCTTTCTGTATATTTTCCTGTGTGTTTTTGTGTCCATAGTTTGTATTATCTTATTGCTGTCCACATTTGCCTTTGTCTTAAATCTGTCCAATTTTTCCTATCAAACATGTCCATATTTTTATCTTTAGCTCACTCCTTCCATATTTTCCCATATCTAAAGCTTGTATATATAATTTGTTGTCTAATTGTGCTTTATACCTTGACTTAATCCATGTTCTGTCCATGATTTACATTGTCCAAACTCGACTCATTTAGTAAGAAACCTAATTTTTCATTTAAGAGTACCATAATTATTTTGACCACTTATGTACTCGTCCAAAATTTTAGTTCATCTCATCATTTTAATTTTATTATTGACCATCATCTGATTTCATGTACACTTACTTAGGTCTTAAGTAAAAAAACAATCAACAATACCTCTACCGTTCAGCTATTTACCATAAATCAAAACTTTCATGATGTGTCAGGGATTAATTTTTCATTTTCTTTCCAACGATCTTTTATATAGATTCCTGTTAAAATGCCATAATATAAATGATATATATTTAATCAGTGCTTTAACAAATATTGGTTGTTTCACTTGCAATTTCTTTTTCTAAGGAAAAACATATTTTGTTGTTTTGGTAGTTTAATTTTATTTGTACTGAAAGATTGTTGTACATATAAGTGGTAATTGTTCCTTACATGAATTTGATAACGTTTATTGTAAGTTGTGAAGAGAGATGATAATCAGATCAGAGATCTCTACCATCACAAACATTTTTATCAATATTTTGATATTTTTTAATTTATTTTTCATTATTTTTTTACTTTTGATGATTTTTTTGATAAACTATAACAAACGTAGGTACGAAAAGTTAAAAATAAAACAGAAAGAGAAAAATGATGTTAGTTTTTCTATGTAACAGTCAATATTTACATTTGAATTTCGACGTTATGTCATGTGACTTTCATCATCATATGACGTCTGCGAGGACAGTGATTACAATTCTGCCAAGGGAGGTAATCACTGTGAGGAGTTTGATTTTATACATGTTTAGATAATGCCCTTGATATGATATTTATAAAATGGGCAATTTTCAGCTAAATGAAAAGAAATGACTAAACAGAACATTTCTCATTTCTTTAGTAATTTATATGTCAGGAACACTAGTGTGTATTTACTGAAATGGTTCAACTTTGTTGATGCAAAAGCACTCTTTGTTAATTGTTTAATTTTCTATCACAATTGAGTATTGAAAATATTCTTTGAAATATGATATTGAGGGAGATCAGCAGAAAGCTGTTGTAAATAACGAAAATAACCAGATTAACTTTGATAAGAATAATTTATTGTGAGTTTTAGTCATCTGCTTATTTCTTGCTGTTGTTGTTGTTGTTATTATTAATAATTATGTTAAATATCGAAAGCATTCCTTGAGGGCTCTGAGCAAAGCACTTGTAAAACATAAAAAAAACTTACATGAGACTATCAAAGAATAAAGTTATTCTTTGGATCTAAGCGACCCACTTACAAGACAAGGTGTACAATATAGTGCTTGAAATGCTTGTCTTGTGAGTTACAAGGGTACAACTGCTTTGTTCAAGCCTTCAATCAAGCTTCTCTTAGAACTGTTTACAGTTTAACTTACAAGATGTGATTTATTTTGTTATTGTTTGTTGATATAGATAATATTCTTTTGTTGTGTGTTGTGTTTTTATTTTGCTCAAATGGTTGTTGTTGATTGTGATTATTACTTATAGATGTCCACTGTTGTATGAAACTTTAAACGCTTTTTATGTATAAAGTTTGAGAAACTACCTGTTTTTTTACAGGTAAATAGTATTATCATGCAGATAGTGTAACTTTATATGTATTCACCAATATTGATTTAAAAATATATAAAGTGTAGGAATAAATGTTTAATGTTTTTGATGTATTCTTTCAGTTATACATGTAGTTACAAATTATTGAAATACGTGGTCCCATAATATTGCTTTTTGAAAGTTCATGTTTAAATTCTTATGTTAGTGAATGTTTTTTGAAATATTTTTGTCTGTAAATATATTTTCTTACGGCTAAAGACTTTTATATTAGGGCAAGTGTTATGTTGTATGAAGGTACTGTTGTATGAAGGTTTTGTCATATATGTAAGTGATATTTTGTTTTACCCCTATGGTAGGTTTTGAAAAATTCAAGCTGAAGAAATGTATGAGGCAGCTTAGAGGCAATACTAACATATCTTCCGTACCAATATAGAGCTAGCATGGTTATCCTAGCAGTTTAACAAGACTGCATACTGTTTGACTATTCAATGTTATTGTGTTGATATATGGCGGCGTGTCAGAGTGGTTAACACGTCAGACTAGTAATCTAAGGATTGCTGGCGGCGTGTGTTCAAACCCAGTCAGGGGAAAGCTTATGTTATTATAAATATATTAATCAGAAGAAGTTCAGCATTTTTATTCTAAATAATGATAGTTGGAAAAAATTAAATGAATAATTCAACATTTGTATAATAGTTTTACAAAATAGCTGTAATATTTCATTATTTTAGCCAAAAAAATTTTAAAAGAAGAGTTATCATTAACATGCAGGCATCAGTATCTCATGTTAGAATCCGTTTATAACAAGATATTGTGTACCATGTTTTTGAACTTCTAGAATTTTGGTGATTGTTGTTATTAGACAGGAAAATGGTTTTGATACCTTTTTTTAAAACTATTTGCATTTCCTAAAATAAATTTCAGACTTTTTATAAAGCGAAAAGTTATGATTGACACAAAATATTTATTTAACAGTTAAATGAATACATTTGCAGATGTTTCTAGATTCAAAATATTACATTTTCATGTTAAATGTTGAAGTCTGCTTAAGCCAGTTGCTGTCAGGGATGTAGACTGTAGCTTTTCACTACCAAATACCGTCCATGAACAGGTTCAATCAAACCAAGCCTGCAACATTTTCGAACGTTTTGTGCGTTCTTTAGGGATTCCTTTTTTTTATACCATCTTTATACCATCTTTTTTATATTTGTATCGGAAGAGAGGTATACTCCAATTACATTCTGATTCACCAGCCACTTTCTTTGGTATTATATAATAAACTTGTTCTGTTAATATCATGTTTTGATGTACTCGATTTGAAACTGTCATCAAGAATATATCAGTGCAAAAAAAAAGTAGTTTTATTTAGAATAATTATTTAGTTTTCCTCTGTGTAATCAAGGTAGAGATAGATGTACATGTATGAAGTCATGTCCATATAAAACATATGATTAAAAGAGTGTGCCATATAGCAATATTTACAGTTTTTGTAAATTATGTATTAAGCAATGAATGCAATACCTTATACAGTAAAATTTGTTGTGAATTTTATAATATTTACAGTTTATTGGTATATTTTCTATATTAACCAGCTTTTTCATATTGTCAAAGTTTTGTATTTAGTGATATATACATATAATTATATAATAACAACATTCCTGTTTATTTTGTTGTTTAACCCCCTATTTATGTTTTCTATATTAATTTACAACTTTTGATTTTGTTATTGGATTAAACTGAAGGAACAGCTTATTTGTTTTTGTCTTCATTTCTTATATATATATATATATATATATAGTATAATTTTCACTCATGACATATATATATATATAATTATATATATAATTTTTAGTCACCAATAGTAATTCAGATTTCAAAACAGTGACATTTCTTCATTATAGGTAATATTAAGTGTTAATATATATATATATATATATATATATATATATATATATAGACAAACAAATTTGTTTATTTCTCTACATGGTAAAATTTAAATTTAAGATCCTGTATGTTGTAAGGATGTAACAACACTTAAGTGAAATTTTATATATTTTATGTATATGATTATTCTTCTAAAACAATTTCCAAATATCCAAGAATAATGTTAAATATGTACAGTACTGAAAATGTTCATATGCATTATAATGTAATACTTAAAATCTATGCATTCATTTCTTACTGAAAAAAAAATTGACCCAGACTTTATAGAAAATAAATTTCTAATTACTTCCCTTTATTAACATGAAATATCTTTACAAAAACTTGCAATATTGATAAATCATCATTTGAGCATCAGATTTACGATATAAAACCATAAAAAATGTTACAGTATCATTAAGAATAATTCATAACATTTATCCTCAGATAGACATCAGTTGCAATTGACTTTACCATGGGTGCAAGTTTTCAGGCATATGCCTTAAGTTCAGCTTTTTTGTGACAAATTCGATTATGTTTTACTATTAAATTATGTAGGGAAATGATAATGAATAAAGGATTTCAGGTTTCCAAATTTTCAACTTGCACCTTTGCTTTACTCAAGTTGAGATAAAATAGCCTTCGATCTGAAGGTAACACTGTTCTAAAAATAGATTTTACCTAATCACCACTACATCACCTGTACTGACTTTCGGACAAGCGATTAGGGAGTACAGATTATACATGATGTTAAGCAGCGTATATTTACTTTGTTTACATGCGATATTTTAAGATATTTAATACAATTGTAGAAAGCAAACAAGTTGGAAATGGAATTTAGTGTGAAAAGAAAAGGGACAACTAAACACTGTACTTTTTCTTAAAGTTAAATTTAAATATATGTCTCAATCTGCTCTGGCCTCTATAATTATATACATCTTTACACCTAATAAAAAAGTTAAAGAAATGCACCAGTAATTGGCGATGATTTTAACGTGAGACATATCATATCCAAGGGAAATAAAAAAAAACAAATGTATTTTATTGTCTATACGTAAACAGTGTATGTTAAATCACGGACCTCAATTGTCAATTCAGTTTAAATATACATGCAAGCATGCATGTACGTATACATTATTTCTGATTAAATAATTACTAGAATCGGCATTTTTTATTAGGTATAAAAGGAAAAATGCAGAGTTTTGCTTATTCTTAAATTATCAAAGAATTAAGATATTAATCATTAAACTAATACTCGTATGTAGCACTTTGGTGGATATATTCATGACATCTCCAATAGATCTACGTATTTTACATAGAAACAAAATTTTGTACGGTATATCTGGGACAGAAAGATACACTGTCATGTTTTAGTCCCAATTTCTTAAAATCATACCATATCATCTCGATCACCATTTCAAATTTTGATAAACAGTGAAACAAAAACAAATTGCCAAGCACCGGCATTTTTCTCAAATTCACATGCAGGGAAAGTATTGCCCCGAAAGCTATTTCTTTTTCACCTTATCATCTTTATTTTCCTGATGGTTTTAAACCATCTCAATCATGCTTTACGCAAGTTTAACTCCAGGAACATCATTTCCATTGAGAGAAATGAGAATAAAAGAATTCGTAACCATTATGTTGTATAATCTTCATGTAGATTAACCAGTTTCCTTGTCCGAAACTTATCGATATGTGGCTATTTTTAGAACAGGTCTGTTATCAGTGACGTATACGATGCTTATCTCAGATCGTTCCCTATTCTGTATAATTCTTTTTTCTAAACACTTTGACCCTTTTCTACAAGTATAAATAAGCCAACCCAGCATGCACATTCTGACATATGGGGCCCCAGACTGTTTGGTAGCTGGATTTTTTTTTGTCCCACGCCTTTTCGAAGAAAAATGGGCCGAGTATATAGAAATACTAGTAGGCTCCGTCCGTCTGTCCATCACATTTCGTGTCCATTCCATAACTTTGTCATTTATCAAAGGAATCTGAAATAACTTGGCACAAATGTTTGTTATAATAAGACAATGTGTTAAGCGCAACAACCAGACCCGTACCTCCAGGGTCAACATTGTGTATTTGAGGGTACATGTCGTGTCCGGTCCATAACTTAATACCTTTGAAGGGATTTTGTAAATACTTGCCACAATCGTTCACAATAATGCGACGATGTGTAATGCGCACAACCAGTCACCTACCTCCAAGGTCAAGGTCACGCTTGGAGGTCAAAGATCAACATAGTCTGTTATAGAGTATATATTGTGTCTGGTCCATAACTTTTTCCTAGATCAAAGGATTTTGTAAATAATTAATAAATAGTCACTTTAATAAGAGGATGTGTCATACGCATCACCTGCATCCCTACCTCCAAGTTCAAGGTCACTCTTAGAGGTCAAAAATTAACATAGTCTGTTTTAGGGTATACTTTGTGTCCGATCTAGAACTTCTTTGGGTTTTGAAATACCTTGGCACAAATTTCACAATAATAAGAATATATGTCAAGTACAACACCTGCACTCCTACCTCCAAGGTCAAGGTCACACTTAGAGGTCAAAGGTTAACAGAGTCTGTTATATGGTATATTTTGTATCACATATATAACTTCTTCATAAATCAATGGATTTTGAATATACTTGCCACAAATAGTCAGAATGATAAGATGATATGTCATGCGCAACACCTGTGTCCCTACCTCCAAGGTCAAGGTCACACTTAGAGGTCAAAGATTAACATGATTGATTTCTGTAAGTCTGTTATTATATTATTATATGGGGTATGTTTTGTGTCCAGTCCATACTTTTTTCATAGATTAAGGGATTTTAAAAATACTTTGCACAAATAATCACAATAATAAGACGATATGTCAGGCGCAAAACATGGGTCCCTACCTCCGAGGTCAAACTTGCAGAAAATTCAAAGATTAACATAGTCTGTAATAATATATATTTTGTGTCCGATCTAAAACTTCTCCATAGTTCAAGGGATTTTGAAAATACTTAGCACAAATAGTTACAATAATAAGACGATATGTCATACACAGCACCTGCACCCCTACCTCCAAGGTCAAGGTCACAGTTAGAGGTCAAAGCTTCACATGATAGATTTTTAAATTCCGTGTTTCATTTTAGTTCTTTAAAAAAAATATTAGTGCATTTGCAGATCTAGCATTGATCATAATTGTGGAGTGAAAGTCCTGAGTGCCATACCTCAATCTTTTGAAAAAGCACAATTTTATGCTTCATATAATAGATAAATACAAAATCCCTAAAGAAAGTCCAACACGGCAAAATTGAAAATGTTGCAGGCACTGGTTGATTGAGCCCGTTCATGGACGGTACTGTCAAGTGCAAACTACTGTCCACGCCCCCTAAACAGAATTCAACATTTAAACATGAAATAGTAAAATTTTCAATTTAGAAACATTCGCATATGTGTTCATACGGCTGTTATCATGGAACCTTCAATGTGACACAGTAGTGCCATTCCATGAAAAGCGGCGTATGGTCCCCAAGTAACAGAATGCTTTTGCCCTAAACGAGAAAATCAATAGGGGTCTTCTACCCAATATGGGCAATCATCATATGAAGTTTGAATACTGTGGGCCAAATGGAACTTAAGTTATGCTCTGGAAACCAAATTGCTAACGGACGGACAGACTGACGGACATCCGGGGGTATAACATAATATGTCCGAAATTCTTTCGGGCATATAAAAAAGCAACGACAATGACCAGCTTGATTTTGTTTCAACTTACAATACACAAAGAACTATTTTAAACAACCAATATGTGACCCTCTTCAAAATGTGTGTATTGAAGTTTTGGATGAAAAAAAAAGTCTAGTTTTAATAACTCCTGTGACCTACTTATTCATGGGATTGGAACCTTAAACCATTTAAACAGAAGGCCACCAATGTATATCCTGTGAAGTTTAGTCAAAACCCACATTGATTTAGGGCTAGATGTTGTGGATAATAAGGAACCACTGACGGTGGGTATGCATTCTGCCATCACAAATGCTCACCTCTGAGCACTTTGTGCTTAGGTGAGCTAAAGTGCCTCAAAGAAACCTCTACTTGCTATGATTTGACTACCATTCACTTACCTTGTTTTTTTTCTCTTTTATATCATCAACTTTACATTTTCGCTTTCTTGGTGTTGAGAAAGTAGGATAGACCTTATTTTCTGGAAAATATTTTTTGTTAATATAATTATATATTTCATGATTTTAAGCAGAGATATAGCATAATACAGGCCTATATTTGCTTCCAGTGATTTTCTTTCAATTTCAATACAACCTAAGGCTTAATTCCTGAAGGAGAAAATATAGCATCATGCATGACAAATCAGGAAAAGGGGGAACATGAAATCAAATTCCAACAACTAAGAATGGAATTTACCCATACATTTTTATAAAAGTTTCAATTTAACATGGATGGTACAATTAGCACAGGCTTTCTATTGTAACATTTTTTTTGTCTTTCAGTTCAACTAATTGATACAAGTCAGCTGCTGTTAAGTCATGGGTCTGCTAAAGACTGTGCACACTGAGGAAATGTCAGCGGAAAATATTAAAAATTTAGGGGAAAATATACCTAATTTGGGCTTAGGGAAACAACCTTTAATCGGCTGTAAAATATAGGGAGAGAAATCACTAGCTTCTGTCAATGCAACGTTAAATACATTGCTTATGCAGTTCAAAGTTTACAAAAATCTAACTTTCAATGACTTTTATGCACATTCTATATATCATATTATATTATATTTAAACACAGACACGGTACGTTATGACACTGAAATCAACTTGATTTCGGTAACTTTACCAAAATCAACTTTTCATTTACGAAATCAACTCGTAAAATTACAATAATTATTAATCAATTTTTTTTAATTATTTTAAATATTTAAGTAATATGGGTTAAATTGAAGTTACATGCAAAAAATCACTAAAATGTAATAGATATTGATGATGTTAGAGAAGAACGTATATTTTCATGATTTCTTCCCCTAGCTAATGCAAACCGAAATCAACATAAATATACAGAAATCGACGTGTAAAAGCAAGTTTGAATAATTTATGTCAGACCTGTTTTGATATTTAATATTAATGAAGATTCAATTTGACATAAAAACAAAGAAAAATAAACAAAAAGTGATTTTGATGACCTTAATGATACTCAGCTGGCACATGAATAATTTTGGGTAAGCTACTGTATAAATATGTCTCATTGAAATTTTTCTCCATATTCAACTAAACTTTAATTGTTAATTATCTTTCTAATACAATTGGCATATAATTGAACATATCTAAAAAAACAAATATTTAGATAGAGTAAACTGTTTAAATAACAAATTAGCTTTCGTTAAAACTCATGATTTTACATGTATTCGATGTGTCAAAGGAGATAAATCAAATAATATAATAATATAATACCATCATCGAAGCAAAATATATTCCCAAAATTTTTTTCTTATAAGTTGTTTTCATTAATTCATATCCAAATATAAAAACAGTGTTAGATATTATATAATTTTTTAACGTACTTAATTGATTTCGGTATTGCTAAACATATTTCGGTTAGTATCTGACAAGGGAAGTAATTCGAATAATGCTTAAATTTATTATGCCAATAACATCATTAAAATAAAATATTTTTCGTAGATTCTTTCACCGGAAGTCAATTTTAGTTATTTATGTCCAAAAATGCAAACCTAAGCAAGATAATTAATCCTGTTCGTTTTTATGAGTTGATTTCGGTAACAAAAAGTTGATTTCGGTAAAGTTACCATCGTATTCCAGGTAAGTTAATGAAAATGGTTGGGTTTTTTTTTGTCTTCATATAATTGAGCTATTTCCATGTAAAAGTAACTTATCAATTTCAAAAGTACAAAATATTAACCACTGACATGTAATTAGTTCTGTCTCCAAATGTTGTTTCCAACATACACTGAGAGTAATGACTGATTTATGTCCTGAAAAATGCAGGAATGGAAAAGAACAAAATCTGCAACTTGTCGTTTTTTTTTTGCAACATTTGAATTTGACTTTTCTTGTGATTTTGCTTATTACACATTTATATTTCTATCATGATAGAACAATTACCCATACAGCCATCAAGCAAATTTCAAAACTTAAACCTTAACGGTCAAGGCAGGGCTCGACAAATCCACTCGTCCGCTCATAAATAGCAGTAAAAATTGACTCCGTACGAGTAAATCGTCCTGCAGGATGAGTGAAATTTCTAGCCGAAAACAATCAAATTTCAATTCAATTTATTTTTTTATTTCTGTTGAAACCATTTTTCATGTTTCACTAGTAAAACAGAGCACGAAATAATTCCTGTGTTTGACGGTGGGCAAAACGGATGTTGATTTGTTTAAATGCAACGCTAAATTCTGTCTGATTCTGTTTTGTTAAATCATATTAAAAGCTCGCTGCAGGGATTGCGGGATGTTCCACAAACAACGATCTTTACATTTATTTAGTAATACAAAAAATTGTCTGTGGCACTCTGTTCCAAAAATATTTTAAAATGTCACAATGCGATAATTGGGACATGTTTGCCAAGGGAGGAGAAAGTTAAACAGTGTCTTCAAAAATGGAAATGAGCCAGAACACATAATAAATCTATTTTTTTGTAAGCATTGTTGTTGTTGTTTTTCATTTTTCACTCCCTGATACGGACATTGTTGTGTAATAGTGCCGGTTTATTATCAGTGGTTCAAGCTGATTCGAGCCAAACACTCAGTGGCGCTCTGGGCAGACTTATAATATAAATGGCCTAATTATTATGCAGACGACAGGTGATCACAAATATATCTTTAAACGGCACCCAGTTTCTCTGAACTCTTAATTGCCAACCAGTGGCTAGGATGGTGGTGTAGGACGCTACCTTCAAATTAGTATAACACAAGACTTTATAAATTTAACACTTCGAGATTTATTCAAACGATAATCATAGACTTATGTAAACAATAATCATATAATTTATTTATCAAAAGTATGATATTTAACCAGAATCTACCAACAACGAGTTATTTATTTAAAAAAGAATTTCTAAGTATTTATTAATAAGTATAGCCTAAATTCTCAAATCATATAGATTTCGAACAGAGTCAAAACTATTAAGTTTTGAAGAGTGCCAAAGCTCTAAAGCTTTGAAGTGAACTGACCTGTCGGCCAGTTCCCAAGACAAGATATATAGAAATTCACCCGGTATTTATACACTTTTGGTAGTCATGACAATGCTTAACTATAAGATTGATTGGTCAAAATTACTCATAACAAGTTCAGGGCTGGGAATCAAAACTGCGTCGTATCCTACAAAATGTAAACAAACGCCACCATCTTGGAACGAAAAATGTATGTTTTTGTTTATAACTTGTTTTGTTGGAAATGTCTGAAAACCAGATATATGTATTAACACGCTACACTATTTTCCGCTTCGTTCGGTATATGTTGCTTGCACAACTATTTTGTAAAACAAAAGTTATAGCGAACTTGCATCTCGAAGCGGGGCAGAATTTTTATGAAAATGTGTGGATACGACGCAGTTCATATTGCTTTATCTATCGTTTTTTCCTTCAAATCAATTATATATTTGTTTCAGAGTTCACCATAAACTTCGAAATATAATTTTGCATCATTTACTTAAATTTCATTAAAAAGAGATGTTTATTTTCTTAGAAAATAATGATTTTTACGAAATGATACGACGCAGTTGAAAATAAAATATGATACGACGCAGTTGTATTTTTGGCAGTCTTTTCAATAGGGATAATTTTGGCAAAATATTTCTATTTTATGGAATAATCACTTGCGCTAGATAAAAAAAACCCAGATCATTTGCGGTGTATAGCAATGTTCTGTTGCTTTTGATTATTTAGAATACATTGTGTCATGTCCAATATAACATTTAATTTGAAAGTTTACATTGCGGAAGCTACTTTTCAGTTAAACATGAACATGTTACTTAATTTATCATAATTTTTTGAAATAATTTCTTATGTTTTCCTGTATGTTCAATATTATCCCTAATTTTTTTCGCAAAAAATATAGAAATCTATTAACTTGAATTCATGTTGGCTAGCTACGCTCTAAGTTAACTGTGGAAATATAGAAATCTATTAACTTGAATTCATGTTGGCTAGCTACGCTCTAAGTTAACTGTGGTTCTGCATGTTCTGGGTAAAGACTGCTTTTTTGTGGTTTGTTTTCAAACTTTCACTCTACACATTAGCTTTACTAGGGGCGAGGACCTCAGGTGCGCCTTTGTGCATTATTTCAGACAAAATGTTGCACCTGCAGAGAACCATCGACATTTTGAAACTAGCTTGATAGGTTTTCCACACGAAAGAATAAAAAGAACCTGATGGTTTTCGAATTCATAGCAGTTCAGTTCAAGTGATTTGAATTCAGTAAACATAAACAGCTCGGCCACGGTCGGACACACCTGTCTGATTTGTTTTTTCAACAAAATTTGTTAACGTCAGCTGTACAAATAAGCAGCTTTTTTATTAACTTCTGGCGTGAAGTTTTAAGATTATAAATATTTGAATTAATTATAAAGAGAATAACATTTAAATTTCTTATTTCGGTATGACTAGCAGAGAAATTTTCAATGTAAACAGGGGGTAATCCTCTGTGAAGTCATTTTCTGAAAACCTTTGTTTAAGTTTTCAGGCAATTCATTATCAAATAAAAATCACACTTTAGTATGAAGGTATGTTAAGATGCCATGTCTCTAGTCTGTTGAAAATTCGATGTGATAATCTGACCTAAATTTTCTGTTTAATATTGGGAAAGATCATGTCTGCCTATATCTGTATCACATTTATCGGTGCACAGCGTTAAATACCTTTGCAAAACGGATACCTTCTTTACAAAATAATCTGTAGTTGTATCATATGTAAATTTAAAGTTATTTTAATGGAGAAGAATGATACTTAAGTGCAAATATAGAAAATACATTCCGTAGACCTTTCCTCGGCGATAAAGAAATGCAATACGACAAAATCAGAGGTAAAGTTTCGCGGCGCTGAACATAAAATGACTAAACGGAACGCATAACCTACTTGCAAAAATATATTGTAGCTTAACCATTTATAATATAATTTTAAAAATTTAATGTTCAGTTTCAAATAATAAAGCTCATCTGTTCTCACCGATTATTAAGAAAATGAATACAATAAAATCGGCACGTAAAAGACATAAGTAATAACGGAATTGACGGAAATTGTTGCTATTACAAGTAACAAAGGTAGGCATGCAATTTGCGCATAGCTCTCTTCCGATAGCAAGAGACCTTTTCAAAATTTGTAATTCTTTCTCTTTTTTTTTTTTAAAAAAAAAGGTCATTCCTGATTAATACTAGTACAGGGTCCAGAAGAGGTTACACTGGAATCAAAAATAGTAATCACTCCCATTTCGAACTCACGGGAACAATTTTAGAAGCATGCTAAGGCAACACTGGAACACGTTGTCATATGGGTGTGCGATCACGTGTTTCAATGTATATTGCATTTGATACAGCTTTTCGGAATTTGTAGATGCTTATGATAGGTACTTAAATGCGACTGAAAAATGCAGCCTTAATAGAATTGTATTACATTTTCATTTTTATGGAACCAATGAGTGACCTCTGCTTTTAAGTTGTTAACAAGAAATATTGTTGAACGTTATTAGCATACCTAGCACATAATTTAAATAGTTTAAAACCAATATGCAGCCTGCAATGAAAATACAACTGCGTCGTATCATATTTTATCTTGAACTGCGTCGTATCATTTCGTAAAGATCATTATTTTCTAAGAAAATAAACATCTCTTTTTAATGAAATTTTAGTAAATGATGCAAAATTATGTTTTGAAGTTTATGGTGAACTCTGAAAACGAGTATATAATTGATTCGAAGAAGAAACGATAGATAAAGCAATATGAACTGCGTCGTATCCACACATTTTCATAAAAAATCTGCTCCGCTTCGAGTTGCGTGTTAATACATATATCTGGTTTTCAGTCATTTCCAACAAAAAGAGTTATAAACAAAAACATACATTTTTCGTTCCAAGATGGTGGCGTTTGTTTACATTTTGTAGGATACGACGCAGTTTTGATTCCCAGCCCTGAAGTTCTGAACTAATCGAATTATTTCAATCAAGTCGACCAATGAAAAAATATAGAATTAAATCGAAAGCACCAATCAAATTAACTCTAACAAATAAGGTACGGAAAATAAGCAAAAAGGGCAATAAAAACTGAGAACGTTTACTAAAATGCAGCCCTATTACATTCATCCTGCCTTAAAAAACAAGAAATCCTGTACAATTTGAAAAGTAATTTTTTCCATAAAAGCGAGAATCCCACTTACTTTAGAAACTATCAAATTTTGAAACAAAAAAATTAATTTGGAAATATGTAAAACTACAAAAGTACGTCTATCATAAATATACATTGTCAAAACACAATGTCAACATATGCTAAAATGAAACATCAAATATAATAAACATAATTAGTCCGTCAAACAAAACATTACACTATTTCAATGTTTTTATTATATATACACTGTAGATCCTGCTTGTTAATTAAATGTCTTTCCGTAGATCATTCAGGAACCATTCAGGAATCGAACAGGTATTACATCGTAGCTGACGGAGTATGGATGTCCATGATGTTCCACAAATGCAAGCATACAGTGTTTGTGTGGAATAATCAACCTCATTTACATATGCATGAAGTCTGAAAAATTAAACAAAAATTAAGATTTGTTTTAAAAACAAAACAAAAAATTAATCAATGACAATCCTTCAGATGTACTATGTTGAAAGTGTTCTTAGACAGAATAAATAAAAGTATTTGTATTCTATTCACTTTCAATAAGATTTTACAAACACATTGATTTATAAAACTTTTAACAAAATCAAATTATGTTTTTGTGTATCAACACATTATGCAATGTATACAACTGTGCATTTCATTAATTAAAGTAAAATGATGTATATCATATTCATCTCCTATTACCTACAAAGGAGAAAGTACTAATTATCTTTATCTAGCAAAACTTGATAAAAGCTCTAAAAGACTATATAACTTAAACCTTGTATTTCTCCTTACAATCCATTCTGTACATAAGTCTAAATCTGGGATATAGATTATCCTGTTAAAGTGATATTTTACTCTTTTTAGCCATGTAAGTAAGTAAAAGTAAGTAATTGCATTTTATAGTCTAAGTTTCATGCTTACGCACGTTCACCGACTTTACAGCTATTACCCCTGGTGATCGGGCTACTGGTATCTATCAATCTCCCTGGGGAGTCTTTTAACTCCGCTTAGTGCAGCCGACACTTTTGTGCAACGGATTTATACCACCCTCGCAGGTACCCATTTACACCTGGGTGAAGTGAAGCAATCGCAGGTAAATTTCTTGCTCAAGGAAATTAGCAGTGCCCCTAGTGGGGTTCGAACCCGGGACCTCTCGATCCCTAAGCGCGCGTCCTACCACTGGACTACTGCACCTACATGTCATCAGTTCTTGCATATTTATCTTTGTCTTGATTTGCAATTGCTTGGTTCTCTCAAAGATTGAATAAGAGTGATGGCTTAAAGTAGGGTTTAAATCTAATAATCCCAAGGATTTCGTTTCATTTGTCACAAATGCATATTTATGCATGTTTGTACCATTATCTTCTTTATCAACAAACCAGTTGACTTAACACACTCATATGTTACTATGATTTAAGTTGTTTAAGTATGCTTATTTCCTAGGAAGTAAGTCGGTGAACTGTACCATTGTACATATTCTAGTGTTGAAGTTATGAATTCTTACTTTTCCTAATCTTGTTTTTAGCATACGTTTGTGTATTTGAAGACTTGCATTATAATTCTCAAAGAAATCAATGCCTAATATGCCAATTTTCTCTTCTATGTCAGCTACAACAAATACGAAAGAGAAAGAAATATGCTCTATTTCAAAGTTTAATACACATTTCCCGGCAGTTTGTAATTTTGCTCCATTAGCAGTAGACAAATGCATATTAGTAAAGACTAAATTGGGTTTATTTTGAAGCCTTTTATAACATGAACTTGACATTATAGAAACAGGACTTCCAGTATCAATTAACATTCCACCTTTAAGTGAGCCTAAATCTGCTTTAACATAATAACAAGAAGTTTTGTCAACATTTTTAATTTCTGAAATTAATTCACTTTTCTCAGAGTTTTGTCTGATTATGTTTTGCTCTGAATAGACCGACGTTTGACAATATTCAGTTTTAATACATAAGGGTCCACTTTCACTTTCGTTTATAGAACGAGATGCTTTATGACCCTTAACTTCCGGTTTGGAATGGACCACTTCTTGGCCCTCAATTTTACTAAGAGTTTCAAAAGAAATAAGTTTTTGATCATTTTTAACTTCATTTGGAGGGGGTGTAACTATAATTTCTGGAATACACTGTTTATAAGGTTTGTTTTTATAATTCAAAGTTGAACTATGTGTCATTTCAGGCAATGAAACTTTTGTAAGATTGTTATCTCCCTAAGATTGAGACGAATTACAAACAAGTGTACGAGGGTCACTAATATGTACATTTTGTAATTCTATAGGCCTAACCAATTGAGAACTGTCTGACGTTTTGGCCTCAACCTCAGTCTGACCTAGTTTCCCTGATTCAAAGCATTTCTTTTAGCATAACAACGGCTCTCAATGTGACCTTTTTTATGACAGTAAGTACACTGTATGTCTTTAAAGTTAGGTTTGTCATAAAAAGAATATTCCTGTGTCATATTTTGATGATTTCTAGACTGGGAGTTATAATTGGTGTTTGAAGTAGAACCATATTTATGATTTACACCTTGGTTGTGTGGGTACGCGTTATTATAGTTACGCATAGGGCTATTACTGCGTCTCATTGAAGGCCTATCAATACCAGTGTTTTGATAAAATCTTGAGGAATTATTTGGCCTATACTGAGTTCCATATGTTTTCTTGTCAGTCATTTTTTGAAATTTTTGCTCAAACTTTTGATCAAAAAGAGAAGACATCATTTGCTTTAATTCGTCGAAACTACAGTCAGTCTTTAAATTTGTAGGTCTAAGGGACGCAACTGATGATGACGAAATGACATTCAATGGACGAGTTAACTCCCTTTCATCATCTAATGGTCTTGTCATTTTATCTACCGAACCCTGTAATGACATAAATTCTACGGCAGCACTAATTGCGTGATCCAAAGTAATAGGATGCGTAAATTGTACGTGCTTTCTTAATTCAAAAGTACATAATCCATGAATATATTGGTCAATAATACATGTTTCTAAAGCATCACTATGCATTAAAGGAAATGCTTTTTGAGCTAATCTGCGTAGTGCATAACCATAGTCCGATTACGGAATTCACAGCGAAAGGCAACTTCACGTTCATGTGGACTAAATCTTTGCGTTAGCACACGTTTAATTTCCGAATAACTTGCAAGTTGAGAAGGGTGTAATGTAGACAGTAATTGCTGTGCTTCCCCCCGCAAATTAATTGTTAACATGCATGCTTTTTGTTGATCATCCCAACTATTCCAGTTGGCTACTTGCTCAAAATGAATAATATAATCGGACCATTCACTAGAAATACCATCGAAATGATCGGGACTTATATTCATAACCGAAGATGGCCGAGTATTTGTAATACCCGAGTACATAGTGTTCATCGGAGCACTATAAGTTCTACGCATAAATGCGTTTCCTCGAGATAAATTACTCGGAAAACCTACATTTTGCGAATAATGGTTCGATAAAGAATGAGGCACTGGTGTCTGGCATGCATTAACCATAACCGGTGACGTAACGCTACTAATGTTACGCTTTGCCACTAAAGAGGGTGAACTCTTCATATAGCTTTAATGTCTAACTGTCACATTAAGAACAGTATAATCAGTTTTTAAAGGGGAAAGCACTGGCTTTTTATCAAAATCAGTCCCTTTAACCCCCGGGATAGACGTATCTAAGTCATCACGAGCACTTCCTGTATACAAGGGTAAGCTATGACTATCACCAATACGTAATAATCACCCCGAACAGTAGGGGAGTGTGAACTAAATCTTACTTTCGGAGTACTTAACTCTTGTTTAAAAGTAGGGGAACAAAGAAATGAATCAGACCTATAAGAAGTATTATGAGAATTCCCCTATACCTAGGTGAAGAATGCGTGTTAACTTGTCCTTCCGTTTCATGAAAAGACCTTACATCAGGAGTACATGTAGGTGTGAAGTTAAAGTTCTCGTGCGTGACGTATTCTGTGCATCGAACCCCGTAGTATCTATTATACGGTACTGACCATATCTACTTTCAGAATTATATATCGGTAAATTTCCCTCAGCCATACTTAAATGATAACACTTATAAGTAAAACAAAATGATTTTATATCTTAGTTGTACTTCAACTTTTAACCATAAAAAGACGTAATTTAAAGTTAAATCACATTAAATCAAAATTTGATATATTATTGTTCATACAACTAAAATAGTTAACTTTAACAAGAAACAGACCTTTATGATACTCTTACTTAGAGCTTTTTTTTTTTTTTTTTTAACACAATATTTTTTTGATGTGGTCTTGGATAAAGTTTTGACAACTTAGTATAACTATATATTTATATTTTATAATTATTCCTATAGAATTAAATTTACTTTTGTTTTTAACTTTTATAGTAAACCCTTAAATGTTTCTATTTTAATTTAACTAATATTATCCTATTTACAGGAGCGTCCACCTAAATTCACATTTACTTTACTTTATATTTTTTATTTCATTTTATGTTTATAATCAATACATTATTTTCTGTTTGGAAAAGGCGTAAAATCAAACAAACAAACAAACAAATACATTATTTTATACACCACCAACCTATAACCGGTTTAAACGCATATACACACCTCGCGCTATACACCTGGCAATATCTACTCGATTAACCGTTACATGAAAAATTACCACACGACTTATCGTGCGTAAAGTAAAATTTAGCAGACGATATACTAACGTAACACACTAGAAAAAGGAGTATTTTATAGACAGTACTGTATTTTTAAAATATAACCAAACTTTACATAGCTCTATGTAAATTCCCTATGCCGATAAAAAAAACCCAGCAAAACTACAAATTTAATATACGTACAGAAAATACCTGTGAAAGGTAAGTTATTTTCCTTTAAATTATCTATCTGTTTACCAGAATGGAAAGATCATATAACTGTGATCTTCTCCCTTTTCTATCCATTCTGTACAGTCATGTCCAATCTATCATATAGTCTTTGGAGTGGGTGGGGGTGCAATATAAAACTGCCTTTTGCCGTTTTTTTTAAAATCCATGCGCTTTAATGGTTAGCTTTTTTAATATACTGTGTGGTCTTTAGTGAGCTATAGTACGAGTACATATGGCAGCAGGACAGGTAAAAAGTCTAAGCTACTCGCCCTGCAGGGTGTCAGTTGTTCCTAAAAAAATTGTCGAGCCCTGGGTCAAGGTCATTTATGACTAAAGATCAATTTCAGTCTGGCCAAACTGAAAGGTCTTGTTCAAAAGGTTTTTGTGTCATTGTCTGTGACTTCCAAGTACAAAGGCAATCCATTGAGAAATAAAAATAATGACCTTAATGCATTATTTTCAGACAGCAACTTCAATGACAACATAACAGTAAGTTAGTTAAGGTAACTATGGAAAAGCTCCAATTTTTTTACACAAAAAACTTGAGCTTTAAAAAATGTTTCCTTTCTCAGATTCAATCTTGTTTTGTTGCAAAATATCTAAACTTTCTTGAAGTGAATATAAAGAAAAATGGAAAATGTCTTGCTTGACTTGAGCAATCACAAAATACCTTTAGCTCTTTTCTTTCTTTCTAAATCTGGAGTCCAAGTTTCATCACTGTCTGAATCAGAACATGTGATTTTATTCTTAGTAGGTAGAGTGGTAGTATGGCTGACCTGGTTCCTTTTTTTCGATTCCTTGGCTCTATTTGAACAACCTTTCATGAAGTCAGGTTTAATTGCAGGCAAACCTAACAAAAATATATATAAAATTATAAGCCTAAATCAAAACACGAATACGCCCATTATAATGCCACCTATACATGTCAACATGTGTAAACAATAAACCGTGAAAGTTATATCCGGCCAATACTTGATAAGTTGATAACAATAACGGGAACAAATTCTGAAAACAATAGTAATAAAGTATACCCAAAGGCTAATGTAATGCAGCAAATGGCGGATGTCACTCCTTGTCTTTCTTTATAATACCGTAAAATTTGACCCTGAGTTTTAAAACTAACAGATTGTGTTCAAATGATAATTATATTCTAGAGGCTATAATATTTGGATAATACTTTAAGATATTTAGATGTAGCAGAAACATTTTCAAAAACCGTTACACAATTGAAAATATGTGCCGCATTCTGTGGCTCCGTTCTCAAGTTCCTACGGTTAAAATGAATGAGTGAAGTGTTGTGTTAGAGGTAGGAAAACTGCATGATTTTAAAGAATATTTTCTTTCACCCTATGATGGGTCCCTGCTGTAGAAAAAATAATTTAAGCCCTGAAAAGTCTATAACAGTCTTACCCATATAAAGCATAATCTCATAATTCTGTGCAATGTTTTTCAGTCTTGTTTGCTGATGAATTCCAATATCATTCAGCTCATGTTGACTGAAGTACCGAGAAATATCAATATCTTTGTCCAGAAACTGGTTCAGATCCAGATTCTTCATGGCCTCCTATGGAAAGTAAAATACGTGATCATTTAAACATATTCAACAGTGATTCCCACTTGGTTGACCATTCAGTCGCAGGGCCAATAACACTGTGACAGATGACTGGAAAAAATAAGCTCAGTAAATAATGCTCATAATGGTGAGGTCAGAGAAAATTACTGCTCAGACATTATATGACCAAAGAAATTTCATAATGGTAAAGGTCAATACACTGTTGAATAATATAATCTCAAAGAAATTTCATTGGTAAAGGTCCATACACTGTTGAATAATATAATCTCAAAGAAATGTCATTGGTAAAGGTCATTACACTGTTGAATAATGTAATACGGGTTTCGATGCGCGCCCCTTTTTGGAGATATGCTAGAGGACTGATAAATAAAAATCCAAGATTTAAATTTTGAAAAACATAAGTTCTTTATTCTGTGACAGTCAAGATGGAATATATATATTTTACAATACATAATAAATAATTATAAGAATCATTCAGTAATTGTAATATTTAAATTAACAAATACATGATATGGGTAATTTAACAATAACTCGCTTTGCATGTGAGAAGATACCGAGATCTTGGTCGATGATAAAAATCCTTAATCAACCGATACTTATAAAATGAACTTTAAATAGCTTTGAAATGAAACTGATGACTGAGTAAAAGAGTATTATCTGAATATCTAAAACCAACCATATCCTTATAAATTATATGAAAAATATTACTTATGGAACAATTTATTAATGACTAAAATAGAAATATTTTATTTAAAAATTTATATATATAAATATCTTGAGTTAACATTTCTTATAAAGTGAAAACTTAATGTTATACATGTACATTATCTTATGACATATTAATTTACTTCACAATGAGAAATATTCCAAGATCTCAGTTATTTAAGTTATAAAATACAATGTATATTTAATATGCAAAGTATTGAAAAATCTGCAAAATATATAATTAAAATATATTTGAGAGAAACAGCTTAAGATAAAATAAAACATATTTCTTACAGTGAAACATTGAATGAAAAACAGCAGATATAGAAAAATAAGTAACTCAACATACCTGATAAATAAAAATCCAAGATTTAAATTTTGAAAAACATAAGTTCTTTATTCTGTGACAGTCAAGATGGAATATGACTTCACAGAATTTCTGACCAGTATATATACATACAAGAAATTGAACAGATTTAATCATAAAGGAAGATATTGACACATTAAAAAAGGGAAAGGAAATAAAACAATCACATATTCAATAGATATGTGATGGCAGATCTCATAATTATTACCTAAGGGCCTTAAATCCCTTGATCATATAAAATTATTGTCACCTAGAACCATTAACATCACTTTATATTTACCTTTAAGCAGGATATATTAATTTTGCGTTTTAATCTTAAATCTTAGTTATAATTTAAGCTTGACACATTTAACGTGAAATGTAACAATAGTTGAAATAAAAATAATCAAGTACACAATTAAATGAAAATAAGAAAAAAAAATAAGTAAGAAAAAGAAGTTAATATTTATATATAAATTATACATTAAAGTATATGTGCATTAACTGTTTAAGGCTTCCGAAACAAAAAATATACAAGACAAATTTAGATTATAATAACTGCCCAGTCCCCCTTAACTTTGGTCCCAAAAGTTGGAATAGAAATACCTGTACAATTAAATGAGATAATGAAACTGGGAAGAAATATATACAAAGATGTAATACAGTAATATACATGAATATATACAAGACAAATTTACATTATAACAATGAACTATCAATTAGTTCAGAGATAAATCATTTGTTTTCCTATTGCAAGAGTAAGAACTAGATATTGTAGTTTCAAATTGATGCAATGCATAGTCTCGGTAGAAGGGTCCACTTGCCTTAGTAAAGAGATTACTTGTTTTTGATTGTTCAATGAACAAACAAAGCATAACAAAACAATGTTTGTTTTTTTCTTATTTCCGGACTTTGTCCCACATTCCCATGTCATGGCAGTAGAAACCTTCATTAAGACATTGACTCATTCAACATGATTCGTGTGACACAAAATAAGAGGGATCAATATCTTTATAAAAATAAAATTGTAATCTAATATATATAAGAAAAACAAAAACACACTTACACAGACAGATACACACAATATAGATGTAGCTCAGCCGGTTTAGATGGTGGCCAACCATCTTATAGCACTATTAGACAACAAAGTTAATTTGTTAGGCTTGGCTTTGCTACATAAACATACACTAAAAACATGTACAAAACAGGGATATGATTTTTTTTGTTAGGAACAGTGGATTATATAAAAATATACACAAATATACATAAATTTATTCATTTGATCCCAATGTGTTCTGCATCTCATATGTTTTACTGCGGGTTTACATTCCATGCTGTGAAGGCTTCCTATTTGCTTTCCTGATGAGATAGTTTTGAAAGTCGTCAAGATGACATTTATCCATATGTATCCATTCTCTAGATCCTTCAAATTGATAATGTTTCTTACCATTGATGGACCTATCTTTGATGAGTGTCCCTGAAAATAAGTCCTCACCATTGGTTTCTTTATCTCCTAAAGAGAATCCAGCATTAGTATGTGCTGTTTCAGACTGCATAGGTTGATGCAACACTTGTTCCCTAGCAGGTGGAATAATCTTGGAGAGTTTAGGTTTGGGCTTGACATGGAGTTTCAGTCTTGCCGCATTTACCAAACCTTTCAATGGCAATTGAGTCTTTATGTCTATCAATCGATAGGTGAAATTTGGTCCGCATTGTTGGATGAGGTAAGGACCTACATGTTTTGGCATGAGCTTGGGTGAAACTCCTTTCTTTGATTTCATATTTTTCAGAAGAACCCAATCACCTGTTTTAAAGCCTGGTTCCTTTGATTTTGCATCATGCCGTATCTTTGACTTCTCCTGAGATATCTTGAGATTGTCTCCGGAAATTTGCCTAGCTACGCCTAGGTTCCTGTACATTTGATCAAAGAATGATACTCCATCTAATCCCATTTCTGTTTTTTGGATGAGAGAAGTATCGATGGGCAGGTTCATTTCTTTTCCAAAGAGCAAGTAAAAGGGTGAGAATTGTGTTGATTGGGTTGATGGTGACATACGTATTGGCATCATGGCTGCAGTAAAATGGAAGGCCAATTGTTTTGTTCATCATTAATGTATGCCCTAAGGATCTGTTCCAGTGTGGAATTCAGCCGTTCACAGGTTGAATTTGTCTGTGGATGATATGCACTGGTGTGATGTCGTGTTATATCAAACATCTCACACAATGCACTCACCAACTTGGACATAAAGTTACGTCCTCTATCTGAAACAAGAACCCTTGGAGCACCATACCTAGAAATAACTTGATTAAACAAGTGTTCGGCAACTGTACTGGCTTCCATATATTTGATAGGTATTGCTTCACACCATTTACTGAAGCTTTCTACAACAAGAAGAATGTATTGAAAGCCTTCTTCAGATTTTGGTAGAGGACCAAGAATATCTATATGCCATCTATCCAGAATTTGATCAATTGGCATGCTAGTAAGAGGTATACTATGTGGATGCCTGTCAACTTTAATTCGTTGACAAACATCACATTCACGAACATGATTTACCATATCCTGATAATAATTAGGCCAGAAGTATTTATATTTCAAAGCCGCAAAAGAACGTTGCTGTCCTAGATGACACCCTCCTGCAATACAATCATGATAGCTAGCTAGGATGTCTTTTCGAAATTGTTTAGGCACAGCTACTTGGTAAATTGTTCGTTCTGATTTGCCACGTGACTCATAGATATGGTATAATACTCCATCCAGTAGCATGTAATGGTTCGCTTCTCTAACAGTCTTGTCAGCCAATTTGTTGTCCTCGGGATGTTCTCCTTTCTCTAAATATCTATAAATGAATTTAAAATCTTCACATTCTTGTTGGTGATAATTCTTGTTGGTGAATACCCATTTCAGGTTTTTCCCAGAGTGGTTTTGATCGGTTTCCTTCTTCATCATTTTGTTTACTTTCCACTCCATTACTTTCAATATCTGAGTCATCTTTTTGTTTTGATTCCTGATGTTTTCTTGATTTAGAATCTTTTACAGAATTATTTGAATTTGGATTATAATCTACATTAGTTATTTTGTCTATACAACCCTCTTCATTTTTAGATACATGGATTCTTGCTATAGCTGGATTTAAATTATAGTTAAAGAAAATTTCAATTCTTTCTGGTTCTTCTGAAACCTCCTCTGTAAAAGACCCATCCGCCATATTATTTATTTGAGTATCTGGTTCGTCTTGTGTTACCTCTACAGATGAACCTGACAAATGAGTATTATTTACATTTGCCATGGGCACTGTTTGTTGGATTTTCTTTAAGGATTGAGGATCTTTATAAACAGACACACTTGGCTCATCAGAATAGACACGACGAGACAAGGCATCTGCATTCTGATTTGCAGATCCTTTCCTATGGACGATCCCATAGTTATATGCCTGCATCTCCATATACCATCTCCCAAGTCTACTTGAGGTGTCTTTGACTTTGTACAGCCATATTATCGCCTTGTGGTCTGTGTATATCTTAAATTGCCTATGTACCAAATATTGTTTATATGTCCGAATACCTTCCAAAACAGCTAGACATTCTTTATCCGTGACACCCCATTTCCTTTCACCAGTACGTAGAGCCCGACCTCCGTAACACACCACCCTTTCTTTTCCATCAGACCCTTTTTTGACTCAAAATATAGGCCAAAGAAGTATCCGAGGCATCAGTGGTGAGTATGAAGGACTGGTTCATGTCTGGATAATGAATCATCGGAGCTGTAACCAAAGCATGCTTCAATTCTTCAAATGCTTTCTGGTGTTTATCCTCCCATATAAACTTTCGGTCCTTTTGTAATAGCTTATTTAAGGGAACTGTAATTTTTGAGTAATTTAGTCAAATTTTCTGTAGTAATTACAAAGTCCTAGAAATGAGCGAAGTGATCTCTGGTTAGTTGGAGTTGGAAATTCATCCACAGCTTGAGTCTTTTCCTTGTCCACCTCAACTCCATGTTTTGAAAGAATATGTCCTAAATATTTAACCTTTTCAAGAGCAAAGTGACATTTTTCAGGTTTTAAAATAAGATTAGCAGTCCGAAGTTTTTGGAAAATGAGATCTAAATGAATTAAATGTTGATCAAAAGTTTGGCTAAATACCAGAATATCATCGATAAAGCATAAGGCCTGCTTCCAATTCATAGTCCCAAGAACTTTTGTCATAAGCATTTGGAATGACATGGGGGCGTTCTTCAAACCAAACGGCATTCTGTTGAACTCATAGATACCTGAAGGAGTTATAAATGCCGCTTTGTGGCGTGCTGTAGGGTCCATTGGCTCTTGCAAAAAACCTGAAGCCATGTCTTAGGTTGAAAAGTATTTAGCTTTTGAATCACCTATACAATCAAATACAGACTCTATCGTGGGCAAAGGATGAGCAATACTTTTTGTAATTTTGTTTAACTTCCTATAATCTATGGCAAATCTATATGAGTTGTCTCGTTTCTTTACCAACACAACCGGACTATGCCAAATGGAGCTAGATTCTCGAATAATCTTACTATCAAGCATTTTCTGTACCTCTTCATCAATAACTTTTCTCTGAAGAGGATTCGGTCTATAAAAAGGTAATCTTACTGGTCCTTTATCAGGCTCAGTATCTATTGTGTGACTATACATTTTTGTTTTGCCCAAGTCATTCAGAGAAGTAGAGAAAACATCTTTATTCTGATTTAAAAAGGATGCCATTTTTGCTTGTTCATCTTGTGTCAAGTCAGAATTAGAAAGGTCAAAAATAATTTTGTTCTCACTTTGCTCTTGAAATTCAATGTTAGTACATCTGAGGTTAGCACAGTTTTTATCATTAGCACATGTTTCACTATCTGATAGATTGTTATCATTGTTAGTGTCAACAGAAAGAATACAATCACTTTCAATTGCAGTCAAAGTTCCTATAACAGTATCAACAGGCAAAAATACATTTAGCACCGGCAAGATTCATATTATAAAGTGAGGTTAAGTTGGTTCTATCAGGAAAGTGCCATTAACTTTACTACGAGAAACTTTGACATGGATGTCTTTCCTTAAATTAGCAGGAATGCAAGTGCTATATAGAACTTTCGCTAAACCAGCATCGGACCTTGCCAGTTTGATTCCTATGGGATTGTCATTTTTGTTTTTCAATGTCACTAAGATTTTAGAAAAATATAGTGTCACTCCATGTTGTTGAATAAAATCCATACCAAGAATTATAGGATATCTAATGCCTGGAATAATATGGAATGTGACAGGAAACTGAGTTTTTGAAATAATAGCATTAGTTTGAAGTTTTCCTACAATTTTATGTTTGGCCCCACCAACACCTGACACCTCAGCATATTCTGATAATTGCACATTTGACCCTTTCAATGTAGAATTGTTTAGAAATGACTGAGAAATGCATGAAATTTCTGCACCAGTATCTAACAGACATTGAATTTTCTTGTTCCAAATGTTGCAAACAATAGTATTTCTTTGCAGCCCAGACATAATTGCAATTAGTGGTGACTTTTGAATTGTAGCACTACTTGAAGAGTAATTAGATTTGAATGTTGTCTTTCTGTTAACGTTTTGATTCACCATGCCTTGATTGCCAGTATGCCTACCCACAGGTTTCCTGTAAGTAGGCACGTTTCCCTAATGTACATATTGGAGATGACCAACCTCATTACATTCATAGCAAGTAGCCTTCTTCTGACCAGGACATACATTGTTATAAAAGAAACTACAAAATCTAGCCTTACCATTGCAGTGAGGACATGTATGCTGGTTTTGCTGATAACTGTTTTGCTGATGAGGTATGTGCTGCTTCTGAGGATGTTGTTGTGATTGCTGAGCTTGAATCCGATTTTAAGTATCCTTGACCCTTTTAGTGAAGTTTTGCTGCGATCTATCCCCTTGGTTGACTTTTCCGAAATTTTGTTTTTCCGCAAAAACCCCCAAATTTTTCTGTTTTTAAATCTCCAGGGCCTTTTAATTGGTTAAAAAATAAATTTTCCCTGCATACAGTTTGTAAATTTTGAAGTGTTCAAGAGCATAACTGGTGCAAGCCGGGCGAATTCCCAGACTTTCTAAAATTTTGAAACACGTTTTTCTTAAAACATTTTTGGTTCATTGATTTTAAAATTTGGACGAAGATGAAAACCCTTTTTATGAAAAGTAACTTTTTTCCCTGTGATTTCACAGTACGAATAATAAAGTTTTTTTTTTTTTTTGGGTTTTACGCCCCATCGACACAGAAAGGGCATACGCGACTTTCAGCAGGGTGAAGGGAAAAGACCCAGGTGCTTTCCGGCATTTTTTCAGCACAAACGGGCCCCCTAGTAAAACCCACCATTTCCCGAAGCACTGGATACTTCCCACATAAAAAACCCAAAGTCCGTGGGTTCGAACCCCCACGTAAGGGGCAATGTTTAAAGTAACACCTTAACCATCCCCACGACGCCCCCAAAAAAATAAAACGAGAAAACTAAATCAACATTTCTAGGGGTATTGTTCAATAAAGGAATTTTCACCTTATAAAGGGGAAAAACGGGAAAGAGCGCCTTTTAAATGGGAAATTTTTTTGTTGCTCCTTTTTTGCCAGACGTAAAGTCCGGCTCACAAAAAGGGAAATTTTAAATCGTACATTTTCCGTCAAGTTTTCCCACAAAAAGCCAAAACTTTTAAGCAAAATCAACACTTTTAATACCTTTTTAAACCCCGGAGGCTTCGAAAGTTACTCAGATAACTGGAGATTTGTCTTGTAGACATAGTGATTAATGATGTAGTGGCTACCTGTGGCGCTGTGACTGTTGGCAGAGAACTTGTTGATGATTACGCCTTGGAGGGCGGATTGGAGTAACTGGAGATGAAAATGATTATCCACTTCGAAGGTATTATCGGTTGACTGGATCTGACATCGACAACCACTGTTACCCACCACTTGTTATACGGGTTTCGATGCGCGCCCCTTTTTGGAGATATGCTAGAGGACTGATAAATAAAAATTTAAAACATAAGTTCTTTATTCTGTGACAGTCAAGATGGAATATATATATTTTACAATACATAATAAATAATTATAATAATCATTCAGTAATTGTAATATTTAAATTAACAAATACATGATATGGGGAATTTAACAATAATATCTAAAACCAACTATATCATTATAAATGATGTGAAAACTATTACTTATGGAACAATTTATTAATGACTAAAATAGAAAATTTTATTTTAAAATTTTTTTTAAAAAAACATTTAGCAACATTTTTTTAAAAGTGAAAAATTTAAATTTTTCATGTACTTATCCTAGACAAAAATTTACATCACAAAAAAAATACCAAGATTCAGTATTTTAAATTATAAAATACAAGATTTTTTTAATACAAATCGAAAAATCTCAAAATAATAATTAAAAATATTTTAAAAACAGTTAAAATAAAATAAAAAAAATTTTTTACATGAAACATTTTAATGAAAAAAAAAAGATTTCGAAAAAAGTAAAACCCAACAACCTGAAAAAAAAAACCAAGATTTTAAATTTAAAACCCATAAGTTCTTTTTCTGGACAGTCAAAATGGAATAGACTTTACAGTATTTTTGAACCAGTATATAAAAATACAAAAATTGAAAGTTTAAAACATAAAAGGGGGGAATAAATTAA